>NW_004754916.1:838169-863169 GCF_000188695.1 Salpingoeca rosetta | reverse complement strand
ATGTGTGTATGTGTACGTGTTGGGGGTGTTTGTGTATGTTTGTGTATGTTTGTGTGTTCATGTGTACACGCGTGTACTTGAGTTGTGTCCACTGAAATGATGCCTGTGGCTGTACATTGGTAGTGCTGGGTTTGTGTCGTTGTGGCTGGCTGTACATGTGGTAGAGTTGTTCGTGGCACTACTCACCGATTGTCTGTGTGGCATAATGCGCATGTGCATGCTCGCTTGCTCGCCTCATGGCGTTGGGTTGTTTGTTTGTTTGATCGACTCTGAACTGGTTCCCTTGCTGACGTGAACGACCAAATGAACACCACTGCTGCTTCAACACGAAGAGTGACACGATGCCAAGGGACGAAGAGGTGGATGTGTTCACAGAAACGAGGTGGCAACCACCATGGGGAGAGAAGCAGGCCAGACAACTCAAGCGACAATGAAAAGCCCAAGCCATCTCAATTGAGACAGTGCAGGCTTCGCTTTGGTGTTTCGACTTTTGCTTGGCTTGCTTTCGCTTGCTTGTGTGTGTTTCGTTCATTCAGTGCCATCCACCGCATACACACGCAACGCCATGGTGCTGCGGGAACAAGATCTATCGGAGAAAGAAGACATGCATCACACCTGAAATAAAACAGCAACACGCGTTCTCTGATGAATGTACCGCATCTACAGACTAACAGAAGCAGAAGTACGACACGTGCATGCATGTCATGTAATGTAATGTGATGTACAGACAGGGTCAATTAAAAATCAAATCAAAGCAGAACAGCAAGTATCACCCACTGTCACGCACTACCATCAACAACCACCCAACACCCATAACCATCACCACCACCACCACCACTACCACCACCACCAAAATCCACCCAGTGAACACTCCCGTCTTTCGTCTCCCCAACTCAAACCCCTGCGGCGACATCACGCCTTTGAGTCCTTGCAGTCGACGCGATCCCACTCCCAGATGGCGCCCTGGTCCAGGAACTCATCATCGATGATGGCAACAGAGACGGCGCGCACGACGCCCGTCTGCTCTCCGTCCACCTCCACCACCGCGCCCTCCCCCTGCGCCTTCTTGTCGCCGTCCTTGTCCTTGTTGTCGTCGACGGCATTGCGGTTGCGCGAGACCCGCCACATCACCACCAGCACAATCAGCCCGCACACCATGAGGAAGCCCGCAGCGCAGGCGATGATGATGAACGCGTCAGACTCAATGAACGTCGCGCTGCCACCGGCCGTCAGGCCAGGCCGCGTGGTTGTTGCGGGCGCCGCCGTCGCCTCCGCTGTTGAAGTTCTTCCTGCCGTGGACGCACCACCACCCGTGCTCTGCGATGCTGCTGTGGTAGTGGTGGTGGTGAGGAGACCGCACACGTCGACCTCGGTGGGCTGCAGCAGAAGGCCGTCCACAAGCACGTGGTTGCCGAGGAAGTTGTCTGTCTCAACGTGGGTGTTGGTGGTGGTGACGGCGACGACGATGTGGGTGGAGACGTTGGTGAAGGTGCCCAGGTACGTGCCGCCCAGGTCTGGGTGCGACTGTGTGCGCTGGTCAACCTTGCGGTCCACGCCGACGGCGACGTCGTTGGCCTGGAAGCTGGTGATGCCGACGGGCACGGCGCTGGCAGCAACGTCGCTCGCCGGGTGCAGCAGGACGACCTTGTAGGTGCCCGGCAGCGGCACGCGCATGGTGAAGGTGACGCTCTTCTCGCCCTTGTCCTGGTCCCTGTCGTCGAGGAAATAGCCGCCCAGATACGCAGAGGACGAGGTCACCTGCAGCGACGCACCATCATCCTCCACGTGCTGCCAGTCGCCCGCAATGCGCACGGAGGCGGTTGTTGGCGCGGCGTCAATGTACCAGTTCTCGTGCTGGCTGTCCAGCGCCGTGTCGCACGCGCTCAAATTGCCCTGCGGACACGTCCGGAAGCACGTGTAGTTGCCTGTCAAGTCGTGGTGCGCGTGTGTGTGAATGTGTGAATGTGTGTGTGTGTGTGTGTGTGTGAATGTGTGTCTGTGTGAGTGACTTGTTGATATGCGACACAGTGTCGCCTCACTACCTCACGTTTCACCACGGCATCATATTTCAGCACACCATGACTGAAGCAGAGCCAATCACACGACGACGACGCACGACGACGCACTCAAACACATGTTCTGAACATGCGCACCGAATGCTGTGCGTTTGACTTACGAGCAGCGGCGGAAGGAGCTGTCAGCAATGCAATCAGCACACTGGCGACAACGGCGGTGGTTGTGGTGAACAGCCATACGCTTCGCATGTTTGTGTTCTGTTGGTGCTGTCTGTTGTGGTTGCTTCAGCTGGCTTGCAGCTCTTGATGTGTCTGTCCGTCACACGTGCGCGACACGGCAACAATGTGAATGTGGCAAGCAAACGGGCTGGCTGGTATGGGCGTCAATGCCAATGCTGATGCTGATGCCAATGCCGATGTCGATGAATGAATGAATGGATGGATGGGTGGATGAATTGGTGGGTGGACGTTGATCGATGGGATGTGGTGTGATGATGAATGGATGGTTTGGCGCGCTGGGTAACTGATGACTGTGTGTGTACGTGTTGAAAGAAAGGGGAAACCGTTGTCGGAGATAGCTGTGTGGTGCTTTGTTGCATTGAAGGTTGGAGTGGTTGGATGAAATGAAGAAATGAAGAAGAAAGGGCAGCAGTGTGTAGATGTGTGCAGGGAGGTGCAAGCAACCAGCAAGCGAGACAGAAAGAACAGTCAGCCAGCGAGACGGTTGGCTGGTTGGTGACGGATGAATGTCAGGAAAACGAGCACGTATTGGTGCTGGTTTCAAGTTGAAGCAACAATTGCTGTCAACCACACACACACACACACATGCAAGCAAGGGGGATTGAGTGAGTGAGTGGGATGGGATGGTTCTCTCTGCTTTGTGGGCATTTGATGTGTTCGCGTGTGTGAATGTGTGGTGGCAACCACACGACCACCACAAAGTCATCAACAAGCAAGCAGCACTCATGTTGTTCGCTTTGCTTGTCTTGCAAGAAGGACTTGCTTTGCATTCAGGCATTCGCTCTTTCGCCACCAGGCAAACATTCCTTCCTGGCTGACGAAACACAAGAGGAAGCGAACAGTGGCGAATATTGGCGATGTTGGGTGGCGTTGTGATAGTGGAAAAATAACAGAAGATGACCATCAACAATCGCAAAACGTGTGTGTGTGTGTGTTTGTGTGTGACGAGTGGCTGGTTGCTCAATCAGTGAGGCAAGTCGTCGTCGTCACTGGCGGCAGCGATGGCGGCGGTGGCAAACAAGAAGCAGGGGAAGGACAGAAGAACAGCAGAGAGAAAAGGAGAGAAGAAGGAGGCAATAGCAGGGAGGCAAGAGTACCACAAAACACAACAAAAACAACAACAAACCCTGCATTCACCTCATCACCTCACAGTTTTATTGCTCTTCTTCCACTCCTCCTTCTTCCTCCTTCTCCTCCTCCTTCTCCTTCATCTTCCTTCTGTCCTCTGTCACCCACGCGCTTGCTTGCTCGCTCGCACGGCGTGTCCTGCTGCCAATCCCTAATCCCAAAACCCCGATCCAACTCCCTCCACCACAATGCCACTGAAGACGCGCATCTTGCTTGTGCGCCACGGCGCCACCGTGCTCACCGCCGAGGACAGGTAAGATCAGGTGTTTTGTGTGTAATTGAGCTGCAATGTGTGCGATCATTTCATTGAGCCACGCTTCGACAGCCCTCTAACGCCCTTTGCTTTGGTTGCGATCGCAGGTTTGCCGGTGCCACGGACGTCCTCCTCAGCGAGACTGGCGAGGTTGGGCGGGCAGGTGCTTGCCTGACCCTGTGTGAAGAGATGTGCTGGCTTGTGTGTGTTGAGGTTGCACCCATGCCATCCTCACGCACACACACACACACACACGCACGCACATTCGCACATACCACACAGCGTCAGGCGGAGGCACTGCAGAAGCGTCTGGCTTCGATGCCGATTGCGGCCGTGTATGCAAGCCCCATGAAGCGCACGGTGAAGACTGCAACCATCATTGCCAAGCCGCACGGCCTTGAGCCCGTCCTGGAGCCAGGCATCAAGGAGATCTCCCACGGCCACTGGGAGGAGATGACCCGCGCAGAGGTTGAAGAAAAACACAACGACGAGTACATCTCCTGGGACTCGGATCCCTTTACCTGTACGTTTTGCACCCCGCAACACTGTCGTGTGATTGTGTGTGTGTGTGTGTGTGTGTCTTGACGTCTTGGGTGTGGTTGTACGGTTGTCTGAAGGCTGGCTCATCTCTTCTGTAGGTTGGCTCATCTCTGCTGTTGTAGGCCGGCTCTTCAGAACGCAATGTGTAGAATTCTTTGTCAAAGCTCAACTTGTGTTGTCACAAAAGTACTCACGGCACACATGACTTCAACATGCCTTTCTTGTTTCTGTCTGTCTTGCCATCCAGACGCCCCACCAGGCGGCGAGAGCGGGCTGGAGGTGCTGTCGCGTGCGCTGCCGCCCATCCGCAAGATTGTGGAGAAGCACGCTGGCGAGACGGTGCTCGTGGTCTCCCACAAGGCCACCATTCGCCTGCTCATCGGCTCCTTCCTCGGCTTTGATCTCCGCCGCTACCGCGGTGAGATTTGATGTGTGTGTTGTGTGTGTGTGTGTGTGTTGTGTGTGTGTGTGTGTGTGCGTGTGTGCGTGCGTGCGTGCGTGCGTGCGTGCGTGAATGTGCGTGCGTCGTCTTGTGTCTGTGTCTGTGTCTGTGCGTGCGTCTGTGTTTGTGCGCGCGTCTGTGTTTGTGCGTGCGTCGTCTTGTGTGTGTGTGTGTAATATCTCAGCCCATCGCCATGCACGATCTCAACTCTCACACGCACGTACGCATGCACGCGCGCGCGCACTGCCATCGCTCAAACCACATTCACAATAGACAACCTGGACCAAAAGCCGTGCTGCCTGAACGTGCTTGACTTCACCGTGGACAAACCCATCAAGGTCTGGCTCTCCTTCATTGTTGATATGCATTGTCTACAACGAGCTGCTTCAGACCTACGTATTGCGCTGACCGCGTGGATTGCTTGTTGTTGCGTCCGTGGATGCACCCTTTTCTACTCACACACACACACACACACACACACACACACACACACACACACACACACACACACACACACACACACACACACACACACACACACACACACACACACACACCGCAGGCGCGGCTGTCGCTGTTCAACGACATTTCGCACTACGACAAAGCGCAGGAGAAGAAGCCGACGGGCGCTCACCTCAGCAAGACCTGGGCCGAATGCAACGACGCCAAGCGAAGCAAGACCACGCAATAACCAACCACCTCGCTGCCCTGCATGCGCACGCGTTACCATCACTCGGTGCACGTCATCTACGACACGCGTGATTGCGTGCATGCAAGCACGGATTGCGCTCTTTCCCTCTCTCCATCCTCCCTTCCACCTTGTTACTGCCCAAACCATGGTCCACAGCCACAGCCACATGTGCGCTCTGTTGCTATGTTACTCCGTGCCATGGCGGCCGTTTGTGCCACGTTCTCCACACCCATCTGTCTCTCTGCGTTGTTGACCTTGATATACATTCAAAACCAAGAAGCAGCTTTTGTACTGTGTAGACAAACAACCAATCAATTTCTGCACCCCTCTTCCCTCTCTCAAGTCCCCGCGCGCAGCCCTTCCTGGAAGTAGTGGAGCACAGCCATCAGCCAAGCAAGTAACAATGGAAGGTCATGAAGAGAACAAGCGCGTGCACAACAACCAAATACACCGCAGCACCCCGTTTGCTGAGCCTTCGATCCGACACCAGGCTGAGGCAGTTCACAAGGCCGGTCGTCACCGTCGCCATGTTTGCAGATGCACCTGCGGTCGAAAACGGGAGCAAGGGCCCCTTCTTCGATGGTGACGACGCAGAGAATGCTGATGAAGTCGAGGGTGAGCCTTTGTTGCCGTTGCTTCCCTCTGATTGCGCAACAGTGACAGTGACGCTATCACGCGAGCCAGCGCCGCCACTTCCGTCACCGCCCTGTTCAAACTGTCGTCGCAACAGTGCCAGTTCCTGTTCTACAGCAGACACGTGGTTGGACTGCTTCAGCATGGATTGCTCCAGCGCAAGCTTCTCACTCGACAGGCGTGATGTCTGCGCCTGCAGCTGCTGCAACTCCTTTGCTGCCGCCTCCTGTGTGCGCAACAGCTGCTGTTGCAGTTGTGCAATGCGCTCACGCGCCTCGTTCACATCGCTCACGGCAGCACCCGCGTCGCCAACCAATCTGCCTGCGTGTTGCATGGCCTCCGCGACCACATTGCTTGCTCCGCTGGCATCATCACCTTTTCCTGATGCTGCTGCTGCTGTTGATGTTGTGGCAACGTCTGTGGATGGTTGGTCGCCCTCCAGCGAGATGGACACCATGGACGCATCAAGACTGCCCAGCTCATCACCACCTTCCTCGTCTTGTTGTTGTTGTTGTTGTTGTTGTTGTTGTTGTTGTTGTTGTTGTTGTTGTTGTTGTTGTTGTTGTTGTTGTTGTTGTTGTTGTTGTTGCTGTTGTTGTTCTTGTTGTTGTTGTTCTTGTTGTTGTTGTTCTTGTTGTTGTTCTTGTTCTTGTTGTTGTTCTTGTTGTTGTTGTTGCTGCTTCGTCACCTCCACCTCTTCCTTGAGCGTCACCACCTGTGCTGCTGCTGCCGCCGCCTCCTCCCGGGCCTCAGCCAGCGCCTGCGACTGCTCCGCCATCTGCGCCTCCACCGCGCGTGCGTGCAACTGGCTCTCCTCCAGTGATCGCATCAGATCAGCAGACTCCGTCTCAAGCAGCTGGCACCTGCCGATTGTGAGTGAGTGAGTGAGTGAGTGAGTGAGTGAGTGAGTGAGTGAGTGAGTGAGTGAGTGAGTGAGTGAGTGAGTGAGTGAGTGAGTGAGTGAGTGAGTGAGTGAGTGAGTGAGTGAGTGAGTGAGTGAGTGTGAGTGAGTGAGTGTGAGTGAGTGTGAGTGAGTGAGTGAGTGAGTGAGTGACAGGGGAGTACAACACAGTTTCCAAGCCATCATCATCGTCGTCACCACCACCGTGTGCACACCTGGACTGAGCATCCTCCAGTTCGCTCTGTATGGCGGAAAGCTTGGATTCATACTCCAGCCGGCACTTGTCCATCTCCTGCCGGTGCGTGTCGCGAAGTTGCGTAATGGAGTCGAAGTTGGTCGTGTGCTCGCTCTCCATATGTTGCAACCGCACATGCAACGTCTCAATCTGCTTCTCCGCCGCTTGCAGCTGCTCCGTCTTCGTGCTGGCATGGCGTCAAGCAAGTGCACATACACGTGAGTGGATGTGTGTGCAGATGCGTGTGTGTGCAGATGCGCGCGCGCGCGCGTGTGTGTGTGTGTGTGTGTGTGTGTGTGTGTGTGTGTGTGTGTGTGTGTGTGTGTGTGTGTGTGTGTGTGTGTGTGTGTGTGTGTGTGTGTGTGACCGTGTGTGATCGTGTGTGTGTGTGTGAGTGATCGTGTGCGCGAGGATGCGAGTGTGCATGTGCAAGTAACAGCAGGTTCATAGAACTCCAAACACACACACACATGCACACACGCACGCACACACAAACAAAGGTCGAAGAGCAGACATGCGAATGTGCAAGCATGCAAGATGCACACCTTGAGTTGCTGTTGGCATGCGCTGAGCTGTTCGCTCGTTGTCTCGTGCTGTTTGCAGCGCTCATTCAGCTCCTCCTGAAGCTCCCGCACAACACCCTGATGATGCGCATGGCGAAAATGGATGACAGTCGTGCACACACGCGCGCGCACAATGATGTGCGATGAACATACCTCACGCACACAGATGTATGCACACATACACAGATGCACACATCACATACACATGCACTCACACACACACACACACACACACACACACACACACACACACACACACACACACACACACACACACACACACACACACACACACACACACACACACACACACACACACACACACACACGAGCGCACCTGGAACTCGTCCTGTGCTTCCAAGTCCTTGGATGCAAACTGCTTTCTGAGACGACTGATTTCAGTGTGCAGGTCCGTGCACTGCGCCCGCAGCGCTTCCGTTTCCTCCTGCTTCTCCACAGATGACGTCTGCATTTGCTCGTTGACCATCGCCGCCTCTTGCTGCAGGCGTGCCACTTCCTTCTCCTGTGCAGCCAGCTGTGTCTGCAGTTGCGTGCGCTCGGCTTGCAACGCATCCACTTCCTCCGTCGCCAATTGCAGGCGCGTTTGCAGATCATTGCGTTGCGCCTCCAAAGCGGACACGGCATCCTGCGCTGACGCCAGCTCTCCAGCCATGTTCGCCTGTGTGCGCGCAAGGTTGTCCTCTTGTTGCCGCCGAAGTGACAGCTCCTCCCTCGCTGCCTCAAGCTGTTGCTGCAGCTCTTGCACTTGCTCTGCCTGTGTGCTTCCTGCTTGTTCCACGGATGCACGCAGTCGTTGCACCTCCTCGTCCTTCGCCTTCACCTCTTCCTTCATCGTTTCAACCTCCTCCCGCGCTGCATCGAGCTCGCGTGCCGTTTCCTCTGTGCGCAGCTGCAGTCGTTGCACCTCCTCTGCGTGCGCCTGCGTCGCCTCCTCAAACGTGCGCGCGGCCACCTCCTTTGCCACGTGCTCCATCATTTCGTCCTGCTTCTGCTGGAGCTCGTCAATGCGCAGCTCTCGCTCCTCCAGCTGACTCTGCAGCCGCCGCACCTCGTCACCACTTTCATCCTCTTCTTGTTGCTGTTGCTGCTGTGGCTGCTGCGGTGTCTCTTGGTCTGGCTTCTTTTCTTCTTCCTTTTCTTGCTTCTCTTCGTTTTGCTGCTGCTGCTGCTGCTGCCGTTGCTCGCTCTCCTTTAGCTGCTGCTGCAGCGTGTCCACTTGCTCCTGCAACTTCATGCTGTCGTCTTCCAGCGTTTCAATCGTTGTTGTCGCCTCTGTCAACTCCGCAGCAAGCGCGTCGCGTTCCTCCCTCATCTGCGCGTGTGTGGTGTCAAGCGCCGCGTGTGTTTGCTGCAGGGACGACAGCTCGCGCTGCAGCTCCTCCCGCTCAAGATTAACTTCCCTCAGCCGGGATTCGGTGGTGGTATAACGCTCTGCGAGCGCGGTCATCTCTGTGCGCTGCTCGCTCAGCTGCTCTGCACGGGTTTGGTCGAGCTCACGCATCGCAGAGAGCTCAGCCTCCAGCCTGGCGACCTCTTGCTGCAGCTGCTGCATCTTTTGCTCTTGCTCCTGCTGCGCCTCGAGCTCTGCTGCTTCCTGCGTCCCTGCGGCAACATCGTCATTCTGCTGCTGTTGCTGGACCATGGCGGGTTGTTTGCGTGCATCTGTGAGCTCGGCCTGCAGCGCACTGCACTGTTGTGTCAGTTCTGCGTTCTTTGCCTTGAGTGCCTCCACCTCTGCCTCCACCGCTGCAATGGATGGTGACAATGACGATGATGATGACGGTGTTGCTGGTGGCGTCGCTGTCTCGGACGTGGACTCGCGACTCGACGCAGCCGTGCTGCCCCTGATTGTGGTGGTGGTGGTGGTGTGAATAACGGGGGATATTGATGAGAAAGCGACTCGGGATGCAAGGAACCGTCCGTGAGTCTCGCGACAAACAAACAAACACACACACACACACACACACACACACACACACACACACACACACACACACACACACACACACACACACACACATACAAGGAAAGGACTGACTTGAGCCTCTGTTCGAGCGCTGCAATTTTCGCCTTTGCCTGGGATTTGAGGCGGATCAGCTTGCGATCGTGCCTGCAGGCAAACCAGACCGGTGTAGCAGCAGGACACGAAAATGAATTATTGCCACGCAGCGAGACAAGTGTTCCAGCCATTGGTTGGTAATTCGTGCTCTTGCTATTGGCAATCGCGATCATTCGTGTGTGGTTCATTGGGTCGGCGTGCGTTCTGCGCTCCACACTTACTCTTTCTGCTGACTTTCAAGGGCCTCATCCTTCTCTTTGAGCTGCGCCTCAAGCCCTGTACACATACACAGCAGCACAAACAAATGCAAAAGCGAGGGCGCATAGAGATGAGGTACGATACAGCAGTACTAACAGGAATTGTGGTGTGCATGCACGTCTGTGTGGCTGTGGATTTGTGTGTGTGTGTGTGCATGCGTCCTGTGCGCAGTGCAACACGCTGTAGCTGGTTGAAGCACGTTGCTCACCCTTGATGGTCTGTTGCATGCGGATGATGGCCTTGTTCTGCGCCTCGTGTTCGTCCTCCAGTGCCTTCATCTGATCGCTCTGGTCGCTGCACGTCGCAACCGTCACCTGAACACACGCGCATATACACAGCAAGTGAATGACTGAGTGAGTGAGCAAGACACTAAGTGGATGAGTAAGACAGTGGGTGAGTCAGTGAGTGAGTCAGTGAGTCAGTAGGTGAGTGAGTCTGGGTGGGTGAGTAAGACACACGAACACACAAAGACACGCATACATTGGCACAGCAACCACATTGCCGTGTTGTGGTGTTGTGAGCACGCACCTCGCATTCATTGAGGACGTCCTCGATTGCTTGTGCAACCTGCAGCCGTGTTTAGTGAAAGGAAGTGAGACAACAAGGGCGAGCCGCTTGGTTAGCAAAGGGACACGTCAAACAGGAAGACAGGTTTAGCACACGCAAACAAGCTCACGCATGGCACACCCACATATACCCACACGCACACACGCACACACATACACACACACACACTCACACACACACACTCTCTCTCACTCACTCACTCACTCACTCACTCACTCACATACATACACTCACTCACTCACATACACTCACTCACTCACTCACTCACTCACTCACTCACTCACTCACTCACTCACATACACTCACTCACTCACATACACACACGTACCTCGCCCTTGAGGCGAGAGAGCGTGCGGCGAGAGTTCATGGAGAGGCCGAGGGCGCGCTGCCATTCTCGCAGCTTCTGGGACGGCAACTGGTATCCTGATGCCTGCATCAACGAAGACCAAACAGAAATAGCAGCGCACAACCGAGGCAATAACAAGTCAGTTTGCTGGCAGGGTTCAGACGGGCATGCGGGACACGCACTTCAACAAACACCACACAGATGTTGACACCTTGGTCTTCACCTCTTCCGGGACGGCGCGCGACGCCAGCGTTGCCTGCAGTTGCTGCTGCTGCGGTTGTCGATGTGCTTGAGTCCTAGTCGGATTGGCAGGGGCCGGTGGCTCAGCGCTACACCAGCACAAGAGTGCGAAGCGAGAGAGACAGACAGACAGACAGAGAGAGAGAGAGAGACAGAGAGAGAGACAGAGACAGAGAGAATCGAGGGAGAAGGGAGACAACGCAAGGATTGGTGTGAGCTGTGCAGGAGGAGGGAAAATGTAGATGTCAGCGAACGCACTCACAAAGGCATGAAATGTGTACACATGCCACGCTCGTCAAGCGCGTCGCCCACCCTTGTAGCGGCTGCTCCTCGGCCGCATTTGTCTCCAGCACGTCGTCCAGGCGATCCTACATCAAACAGGAAGCGGCACAACCACAGTAGCGACACAAATGCATGTCAAAAGCACGCCAAGCCGTGCAACACACAACAAAAGAAGAGCACACATGCTGGCAAACCTGAATGAACCACAACAGCACACACACTACACATTCGTACACGCACCTGGACGGAGTCAAGGGCCTTGTTGAAAGCCGACCACATGCTTGTGGAGTGCGACTCAACCTCCTTCCCTCTCTTCTGTCTTCTCTGCTGTAGTCTCTCTCTGCTGTAGTCTCTCTCTGCTGTAGTCTCTCTTCTCCGTCTTCTCTTTCCAAGCTCTGCTGGGTGTCAACAGCAACACCACAACACACGGTGCAAACACCCACAGCCAAGCCGAGTTGCTGTGTTGCTGTGTTGGCGGTTGCTCCTTCTTTGCTGTCAGCGCATTCGCTGAGATTTGCCAATTGCAGCACTTCAACTTCCAAGCAAGGCAGTTTGCGCTTTGCAGGCTGGGTACGGGAAAGTCAGCTAAATCTTCCGTGTTTTCGCTTTGGCCAAGGCAAGAATAAAAAAAAATACGCCAAGCAGCGAGCCAGCACAGTGAAAGCAATCAACCCAAGAAGCGAAGCCAAACAGCACTCGCACACAACAACAGCAGACGTCAGCTTGTGCTTGTGTGCTGGTGTTGTTGTTTTGTTGTTTGGAACTCGCTCGCTTACTCGCTCGCTCGTCGCTCTCTTGCTTCGCGCGCGCGTGTGTGTGTGTGTGCGTGAGACACGATATCAGCACCTCGCGTGTGAACAAGCCTCGACGACCACGGTTGTTCTTGGGACCAGCAACTCTCCGTCTCACCAAACCAGGTCGGCTCTTTGTCAGTGGTTCTTTCCTTCCTCCTGCTTGTGCCTTGGTTCCTTTGCCGTCAGCTTCTGGTTTTTGTCTGTTGTTGTCTGTGCGTCGCCCGTTTTGGTGCACACTGCTCCAAAAAGGAAAAGCATGGGCGCTTTCGTCTGAGGTGTATGTCCTTGCCTTTCCCCTCTGTGGGTCTTTCGTGCACCAGCACTATCCTTCACCCAGCTCAAGGCGTGCTCGTGTTCGTGTTCGTGTTCGTGTTCGTGTTCGTGTTCGTGTTCGTGTTCATGCGTGTGCTTGCCAACAGTGTCGCCAGCAACCACACAGCCATGTCACTGACGGCGAGCTCGCACCGCACGTCGATCGTGGAGCGCACTGCGCTGGTGGACTCCATGCACCGCGCAGAATCCCTCAAGCGCTCCAACCAGGCCATGCGGGATCGCATCATGGAGGTGTGTCTGAATTGAAGCTCAGAATGCTCGCCTGCTGTAGTGCCGTGGCGTTTTGGTAGCTTTGAAGCGCAATATCTACTGTGCACTGCACGCAGTACATGCGACACACACATGTGTGTTGCATTGGGTACCCACACGCAACACACACACACACACACACAACACACGTGCGTAAACTCGACGCAGCTCCGCAATGCTTTGCGCACGGAGCAGAAGCAGTCGCAGCAGGCGCACAAGGAAAAAGTTGCCGCTGTCCACGAGACACGGCAGCTATCTGAGATGGAGCAAAACCAGCGCCTGCTGCAGCAGGAGACGAAGCTGCTGAAGGAGCGCGCGCAGGAGATCAAGCGGCTGAAGGAAGACCTGGAGCGCAAGCGCCAGCGCGAGGTTGAGGAGATTATCCGGCAACGCGACGAGGCCGAGGCAGCCCGCCACCGCCAGATGCAGCAGGAGCGCCTCGAGGCCGAGAATGCCCTTCGCGAGGAGGTCAAGAAGGAGACAGCAGCGGTGCGTTGCCTTGGCGTCGTTGTGTGTGCGCGCGCGTGTGTGTTTGGTTTGCGTCTGTGTGTGTGTATGTTTCTGGTTTGGCGTTTGTCCGCCCATCTGCATGCCTGTTTGCCTGTCTGTGGTTCTCTATTCTATTCCCTACTACCTCAGCGGCTGCATTTTCTCATACGTTGTGGTGATGATGATGATGACATGTTGCTGCCGTCGCCTCTGTGTAGGAGGTTGAGTCACGTCTTGGCGGCGAGATTTCCTCTCTCCAGCGCGCTCTGCTCGACACAGAACAGCAGCTCGCACGGGTTAGACGCCGCGCATGCTCGGGATCTGTGTGTGTGTGTGTGTGTGTGCGTGCGTGTGTGCTGGGTGATATGCTGTGCTTTTGTAGGCATGGCGCGAACCTATGCGTGCTGGTGATGAGTTGTCTGTCAAACAATCACACGCGCGCACACAACCAATTATGTACCAACTCTCACAACACACAACACACACTCAAAAACACTGTGTGCAGCTTGAGCGGCTGTATGACGCCAAGTGCAAGCACGACGCGGAGAAGGCGGAGCAGATCAAGGACCTGCGGCAGCAGCACCTGGAGGAGCTCAACAAGATCCGCAAGGACAATAACGCCTCCCTCAAGAACGAGGTGACGATGGTGGTGGTGGTGGTTAGGGCGGTGATCACAATATATGGTGGTCGTGGCCGTTGCTATGATGGCCGCGGTTATCCCATTGCCTGACTCCTGTCGTCCTTCACGTGCATGTGGATCCGTGCGTATGTGTGTGTGTGTGTGTGTGTGTGTGTGTGTGTGTGTACACAGATGTCTGAGTTTCGGCAAAAGGAGCGGGAGATTCGGGATCTGCAGACGGAGCTCTCGGCGTTGCGCCGCAACTACGACCGCCTCTCAGCAGAGAAGGTGCGCCATATACGCAAGTCCTGTGTGTATGTGTGTTTAGGGGGAGGGGCGGGAGTTCGAGACAAAGGCAATGGGGGGGGGAGAGGTTGAGGGCTATACTTACATACTGCACACACATACACACACATGCACCCATGCGCAACCGCTTGTAGAGCCGGGTTGAGGAGGACATGCAGCGGTACAAGACGGCGGATTCGCTGAGCAAGCGCACGCCAAAGAAGCTCATGCCTGCCATTGGGCAGTACGACCCAGCCAACCACGGGCCCGACCCGACTGTCAAGCGCGCCCGCACCCCGAGCAAGGCGGATGCGGCCGAGCTGCGGAAGCTCAAGGCCAAGGCCGGCGACCAGGCGCGGGACATTCGCCGCCTCAACGCGCGCGTGCACGAGCTTGAGGCGCTGCTGGAGAAGCAGCGGGCAGAGGCGGCGGTGGCGGCGGTGTCGCCCGCCAAGTCCACGGCAGCGAGCCCGGGCAAGAACGTGGAGGACCTGACACGCAAGGTGCGCAACCTGACCAACCAGCTGCGGCGGGACAAGCAGCAGCTCAAGGACCTGCAGTCCGAAAACTTCAAGTTGAAGAACAAGAACGATGCCGTGAACCAGGAGCTGCAGAAGACGCGCCAGCTCTTGCAAAAGGCGGAGTCGAGCGCACGTGCACTAAGAGGTGAGCTGTGCGTGCACTATGGAGCATCATTCCTGTGTCGTGTGTCGTTTGGCTTGCCGTGTAGTGTAGTGTCGTGGTACTTGTGTTTTCATGTGGTTCTGCGTGGATCAGCAGTCTGATGTGCATGCGTGTTTTGTTTTGTTTTGCTTTACCTTTTTTTTCCCTTCGCGATCGCTCATGCTCTCGGTTGCTCTCGCTCACTTTCGGTTGTTTGCCTGTGTTGTGTACACGTCACAGCCAAGAAGACACAGATTCCCACGCCAACGAAGCCGCAGCCCGAGGACAAGCGCCTCGAGGTGCCGTTCATGCTGCTGCTGCTGATTGTGTGGTTCTTGTTCTTGTTGTTCTTGGTGCAGTGCTTTGTTTCTGCAGCTGTTTGTGTGCTTCCTTTTGTGCTCACACACACACACACACACACACCACCATCATCACCACCACCACCACCACCACGACGACAGCGGCGGGTTGCTGAGCTTGAGCGGATGTTGAGCGAGCGCACGGAGCAGGTTGACTCGCTTCGTCGCTCCAAGTCCAAGGCCGACACGGACAACAAGCGTCTCGCCTCCCGCGCAGAGGCGGCTGAGAACAAGGCCAAGCAGTACGTCACCTCGTGTGTGTGTGTGTGTGCGTGTGTATGTGTGTATGTGTTTGATGTGTGTGTGAAAATGTTGAACGCGCATGCGTTTGACATTCGCTGCTTTCCCACCACCACCACCACCACCACCACCACCACCACCACCATCACTTCTTTGTTCACCCTCCGGGTACGTCATGCAACCCTCAACCCCCCTTCTCCAATGTGTCTCGCGTGTGGTCAGGGCTGAGACATCTGCGGCCAAGGCGATGAAGCAGCTTGAGAGCATGAAGGCGGCTGCGGAAACGAGCGCAGCGCGGCGGGCAGAGGCGACGGACCTCAAGGCCATGATTCGTTCCCACGAGGACACCATCAGGCAGCTCAACAGGGAGCTCCTCAAGGTACGCACCTAGCTCATCGCCCTTGGCAGTTGTTGGGGCTGCACGCTGTGGTGGTGGTGGTGGTGGTGTTGTGGTGTATCGCGTTGTATGTTGAGGCATCGATATGCGGCAGGCTTATTCCCGTTGATGGCCGACTGCCTGTTTTCCTGTTTTCCTGTTTTCTTGCTTGGTGTTGTTTCCTCTCGCCGCGTTCACATTCGTGTTCGTGATGGCCGTCCACAATGCGTGTGTTCACCTCCCTATATAATTTTTTTGGTATTGCGTTGCTTGCGTCCTTGGGTGTGTGCAGGCGCAGCAGCAGTTTACGCAGCTTGCGCGGGCCAACCCGGCCAACAGCGCAGCCATTGTTGACCTCCAGTCCAAATACGACGCCCTCAGGGCGACCGTCGACATGGTGCGTTACACGTACACATGCGTGGAGTGCTTGTGTGTGTGCAATTCCTGTCCTAATGTTCATCAGAGCGTGCGCGTGTGAATGCTCAGTCGGTGCCATTCACAACCTCACCTTGCTTCCCCCCCCCCCCCTCAATGCTCGCTCCAACCGCTTGCAGGATGCTGACACCGCAACGCTGGCGACGCGCAATGCGGAACTGTCTGCGGATGTGTCGCGGCTGCAGGAGCAGGCGGCGGCCGTTGCGCCACTGAAGCAGCAGAACGAGGCGCTCACCGCACAGGTCGCAGACCTCAAGGTGCGCAAACCACACACTGGCTTGTGCTGTGGTGGGGATGAGTGCGCTGCTTTCTGGGCTTCAACGCGTTGCGCACACGCACGCACAGACTCAGCTCTCCACCCAGTTGCTCACTCACCAAACACCCACCCTCACCAAACACCCACACACAACATACAAACACACAATATACACACACAACGCGCAACACACTCCCCCCCCCCCCCAACAGGCGACAGTTGAGCAGCTTGAAGAGGCTGTGGAGGAGGCGCAGCAGGGCGCGAGCCAGCAGGAGACGGTGACAGCACTGGAGGCGAAGGTTGCGGCGCTTGAGGATGAGGTGGCCGCACTGAACGGCGACCTTGCCGCTGCTGAGACAAAGGCCAGCGAAGACAGGCAGCAGGCTCAGGACACCCTTGCACAGGTGCGCTCACATGGCGTGTGTGCGTGTGTGTGCGTGTGCGTGTGTGTGTGTGTGTGTGTGCAATTGTGGTCGCTGCATATCCAGCCTCAGTCGGCGACAACTACTCGCAACAACCCTTCCATTCGTCTGCTGTTTAACTTCCCTCCAATCCCCCTTACGCATTAACCCTCACCCTCACCGCCCCCCCCCCCAACGTCCCGTCTCCCCTTCTGTGTACAGACTGAGGCCCGCCTGCGTGACGAAATTGCATCGCTGGAGGAGCAGCTGCAGAGCGCAGAGTCTGAACGCGCGGCCGCACACACGCGCGCCGACGACGCCCAACAGGAGGCAGACACGCTTCGCTCGCAGCTTGAGGACATGCAGGCTGCCCTCAACAAGGCTGAGGCAGACAAGGCCGAGGCTGTTGCTGCTGCCGGCGCTGTCTCACCAACGGTGGAAGAGGCACCCGTGAGCCCGACGCACAGGGATGAGACGGCTGCAGCTGCCGTTGCTGCTGCACGCGCCCGTCGCGGCTCCAAGCTGAAGCAAGGTACACCATTCAGCAGTTCTCAAGCAAGGGTTGCCTGTGTGATTGTGTGTGTGTCTGGCTGTCTGTCCGTCCGTCTGTGCTATTGCGCGCCTGTGAGCTGCCTCTATCTGTGCGCGGAGGAAGGGTTCGCAGCATTGCTGTCGTGCCGTCATCTCAGCAGACGATATTTTGCTCATTCCCATCCTTCCCTTCTTGCTTTGGTCATGGTGGACATGGTTGTGCAGACAAAGCACAGCTTGAGGCCCGTAAGCGGGAGGAGGAAGAGAAGCGCAAGCGGGAAGAGGAAGAGGAGGCCGAGCTCCTTCGCAAGGAGAAGGAGGAGCAAGACCGCCTGCAACGCGAGCGCGAGGAGGAAGAAGAACAACAGCGCAAGCGTGAGGAGGAAGAGGCAAAGGCCGAAGCTGAGCGCCTGCAGAGGGAGAAGGAAGAGGAGGAGGAGAGGTTGCAGCGTGAACGTGAGGAAGAGGAGAAGCGCAAGCGTCAAGAAGAAGAAGCAAGGGCCGAAGCTGAGCGCCTCCGCAAGGAAAAGGAGGAGGAGGAAGAGAGGCTTCAGAAGGAGAAGGAAGAGGAGGAGAGGCTTGCACGTGAACGTGAGGCAGAGGAAGCCCGTAAGCGGGAAGAGGAAGAGAAGCGGAAGCGGGAAGAGGAAGAGGAGGCTGAGCGCCTTCGCAAGGAGAAGGAGGAGCAAGACCGCCTGCAACGCGAGCGCGAGGAGGAAGAAGAGAGGCTCAAGCGTGAGGAGGAAGAGGCAAAGGCCGAAGCTGAGCGCCTGCAGAGGGAGAAGGAAGAGGAGGAGAGGCTTGAGAGGGAGAAGGAAGAGGCCGAACGCATTCAAAAGGAGAAGGATGAGCAGGAGCGACTTGCACGTGAGCGCGAGGAGCAAGAACAGCGCAAGCGCGAGGAGGAAGAAGAACAGCGCAAACGGGACGAGGAAGAGGAGGTCGTGGAACCCCTGCAGCTGCCGCCCGCGTCGCAGCGCCCGAACATGTTTTGGCGCGCGCTGTACGACTACGACCCGCTTGTGAGCTCGCCCAACGACTTTGGGGCGGACGAGGAGCTGACGCTCATTGCCGGCACCATCATCGGCACGTTTGGGGAGATGGACGAGGATGGGTTTTACATTGGCGAGAACGAGGACGGGCAGCGCGGGCTTGTTCCCTCCAACTTCCTTGGCGAGCTGACACCTGAGGAGGAGGAGGAGGCGCGCGCGCTCATGGGGGAGGAAGCGGCCGCCACGGGCTCTGCAGCCGTTAACGAGGCAATGCAGACCGGTGAAGAGAAAGAAGGCGAGGGCGAGGCGAAGGCAGATGCACTGCTGCCCCCTGATGAGCTGGCACTGAGCGACCTCCGCCCCGACTGCGCCGTGGTGACGTGGAAGCTTCCGCTCAACCTCAACCCCGTGGACCACTATGTCGTGCAGATGAACGACCAGCACGTGGCGGAGATTGTGGACCCCACGTGCACGATTGCCCAGATTGAGGAGGCGTACCAGCCCGGCGAGACGTACACGGTGCAGGTTGTCTCTGTTGGCTACGAGGGCGAAAAGTCGGAGCCCTCTCGCCCGCTCACGTTCATCTGCCCCACACCCGAGGCGCAGGCCGATGCCGGGGTGTCGCTCGCGGAGGCGGCAGCGGAGGGCCAGCAACCTGTGCGGCTGTTTGTTGCACTGTACGACTACGACCCGGAGACCATGTCGCCAAACGACGCATTTGAGGACGAGCTTGAGCTGAAGGAGGGCATGGTGATCAAGGTGCTGGGCGATGTGGGTGAGGACGGCTTCTTCCTTGCAGAGCACAACGGCCGCCAGGGTCTTGTTCCCTCCAACTTTGTTGAGGAGCTCAACCCAGAGACTGTCTCCGAATTCACAGACGTGCGTTCTGCATGTAATTGTGCATGCATGCGTGTGTGTGTGTGTATGTGTGTATGTGTGAGTGAGTATGTGTGTGTGTGTGTATGTGTGTGTGTGTATGTGTGTGTGTGTGTGTGTGTGTGTGTGTGTGGTCACGATCATGCTTATCTGCTTATTTCTCTGCGTTTGGTTTTGCCTGCGGGTCAGACTGCGGACTTTGTGAGCCAGGCCGACAGCGCAGACGTGCAGGAGGCCGAGGATGAGCCAGAAAGTGAGTTACCCTCGCAGTGTGTGTGTGTGTATGTGTGTGTGTGTGTGTGTGTGTCGGAATGGCTTGTCGCACCGTGCACCCACCAGGACGACTGACACGTGACTGCCCCCCGTTCTTCGTCTGTCCTTCTCTCCCCTTCTCTGCCTTTCCAGCTGCACTGCAGGCGGATGTTGGCGTTGGCACGCTCGTGCGCGCCCTCTACGACTACTTGCCCGAAGAGCTCTCGCCCAACGATGACATTGTACGATGCCGTGAAACCTCTGTGTGCGTGTGTTTATGTGTGTGTGTGTGTGTGTGTGTGTGTGTGTGTGTGCGTGCGTGACCATGCTCTTGATTTCATCCTGTTCACATTCGCCTGGTGTGATGACTCTTCACCCCCGTCTGCTAACATCTTCCAAATAGGCCGAGGAGCTGTCTTTCCACATGCACGATCTCATGCGTGTCGTTGAGCCTCGTGACGACGACGGCTTCTTCAAGGTGCGCTGTTGTCTGTGTGCCTGGTTGTGCAAGCGTTGCACATGTGGTGGTGGTGGTGGTGGTGGTGGTGGTGGTGGTGGTGGTGGTGGTGCTTTCCTTCTTCTTCAGTACCAGTCATCTGTACTATGTTCCCTTGTGCATTCGCATACTCCCGTGTACGCACATGCACACACACACACACACACATACATACATTGCAGTGCGAGCACATCCAGTCTGCGCGCCAGGGGTATGTGCCAGGCAACTTCATTGCGCCCGTGCCTGAGGAGGAGCTTGAGGCCGCCAACAACACGACTGCCGCCTCCTCCGCTGCTCAGGGGAACAGCGCTGCACACGCAGGCAGCACAGCCAGCAGCACCACCTCCTCCACAAAGAAGAAGGGCTTCTTCAAGGTCTTCTCCAAGCGTTAGCTGAGGCAGTGTCAAGAAGTCGTGGCTGTCGTGGCATTTTCCATCTTTGTTGGCTCGGGATGCCTGCAAGCACGACAATCCACGGCCGTTGATGTGTGTGTGTGTTTGCGAGTGCTTGCTTTGTGTGTGAGTGCTTTCTTTGTGTGTTGTGTGTTTGGGTTTGTTCACGCGCATATGTGTGGGAGTGTGTGGCTCCATTTTGTGTTTTATTCCAGCCAGTTAGCGCCTCTCTCATCCCCAGCTGCCACCGCTCCCGTGTTGTGGCTGTATGTGTGTGTGTGTGTGTGTGTGTGTGTGTGTGTGTGTGTGTGTGTGTGTGTGTGCGGATGCGCCTGATTTATGCGTGCATGTGTATTGTGTATGTGTGTGTGTGAATGACCTGCTTTTCAACTGCATGCACTGATCCCTTTCGCGTGAGATATCTTGGGCTTCCCCTTTATGTGTGTGTGTGTGTGTGTGTGTGTTTTGCGTTGTTGTGTGCCACACCCTTCTCAGAGATACCCATTGCGTCAACACCATCAACAAAGACACGAAAGCGCACAGGGGCAGCCAAAGTGGCGAGGGGAAGGAAGGAGGAGAGAGCGCACGAGCATGCATTGGATTGAGGTGAGTAGTGCATGACGACGCGACAACAAATAAAAGAGGAGTGTCGTGGTGCCTTGAGGAATTGCGTCAGTTGTGATTGTTCCTTTCGCCACTGGCAACCAACGACCATGACGATGAGAATCGTGAGAGGCTGTGGTGCTGGACGTGCCGTGGTGTCGGCATCAGCGGCGGCGTTGGTGGCGGGCGTGCTTCTGGTTGCTGTGGGCGGACCGCTTGCGTGTGAGGCTGCGAGGAACACGACGCTGCTGCGCCATTGCGATGAGCTGTATGCAGGCTGGCGCCCAATCCGGTCAGGCGATCAGTGCAGTGTGTGTGTGTGTGTGTATGTGTGTGTGTGTGTATGTGTGTGTGTGTGTGTGTGTGTGTGTGTGTGTGTGTGTGTGTGTGTGTGTGATCTGTGTGTGTGCGTCGTGTGGTTCAATTGTTTATTGCCGCCTGACTTGTACTCACACGCGTGCAATCACTGGGCTCATCAACGCGTGTCTTCTTGTTGTTGTCGTGCGGATAGATCTGATGCGCTCGGGGTGCTGCTGCCGCACCAACAGTTCATCTACTTGCAGAATGGGCAGCGCGTGCCGGTAAGAAGCAGGGTGTATTGTCTCGTCTCTTTTCAATGCAGCCGTGCTCCTTTTGTGCGATCACGTTCACACACACACACACACACACACACACACACACACACACACACACACACACACACACACACACACACACACACACACACACACACACACACACACACACACACACACACACACACACACACACACAAACACACGCACACACAACTGACCGCCAAGGAAGACGCATTCGAGCGGGTGACGCGTTGGCTTTGAGAAGAACAGGCGGCCAACGAATGTGGAGATGAAGGGGAGGGTGAGACTGCCAATGACAATCTGAAGAAAATCAAAGGGGCGGAGCTGGCGGTGTGGGTATAGTTCGTCTTCAATCTCCCACAACACATCCTCATCCTCAAACACATCATCATCGTCGTCATCATCATCCTCATCATCCTCATCAGCGTCATCTGAGTCTTCGTCTCCAACATTGTGTAGCCTGTCCAGGTGATAGTGTTCCTCCATTGCCCCCATGCGGCGGCGGTGGTCACCGCGGCCGTCATTGTGGCCACCCGCAACCCCATCGCCAAACGCACCATCATAGTCCATATGGTGCTCATCATCTCCGTCATCGCCGTCACTGCCATCTGCATACTCGTGAAAGCCAAATGCGCCCACACTGTACGAAAACCCTTCGCGATAGTTGTCCATCAAGTCCTCCACCTGCAGTTGGTCGTGGCGCAATTCACCTGGTTGGTCCCGGCCACGCTGTGCCTCGCCAACAACGTGGTGAAAGTGGTCGATGTAATGATGACGGTGCTGCTGCTGCCGCTGCTGCTGCTGGTGGTGGTGGTGCTGCTGCTGTTGACGCTGCGGACGCTGATGCTCATATTGCTGTTGCTGCCCATGTTGCTGCTGGTGATGCCGACTTCTCTCTGGCTCAGCCACATCCTCGCTCCACCACGCCTCATGCCCCTCGCCTTGGTCGCCTTCGCGTTCGCGAGTGCTGCTGTGGGAACTGCGATTTGTTGCGTGCCCGTTCCTCGTTGTCATGACAGAGGCGAAGCGGACCGCGCGTCCACCTCCCTGCCCATCACCAAACATCGCCCGCTCTTCCTCCTCGCTTTCGTCATCGTCAAGGTAGGCCGCGTGGCGGATTTCACGACCTGCACCATCACCATCATCGCGCATGTCACCAGCAGCACTGGCGCGGTGGGTGCGTGCAAACTCACCGCCCTGTTGCTGCTGCTCCTGCTGCTGCTCCTGTTGCTGTTGCTGGGTGAATGTGCGAGCCGCATATTCGGCTTCCAAGCGTCTCAGCTCTCGCAGGCGTTCCTGCACGCGTGCGTCCATTGCGCGGGCAACACCATCGCCGCTGCCACTACCGGCACTGCTGGTGCTGTTGACGTTGGCGCGATGGGGATGGGCTGCTGCAGCCCACATACGCACATGTGCATCTGCCTCCATCTGCTGCTGCTGCTGCTGCTGTTGGAGGTGACGGCGGTGGTGGTAAGGGAGAGCGTTGATGTCGAGTTGCTGCTGCTCCTGTGCCTGTGCCGATGCCTGTTGTCGCTCTTGTTGCTGTGGCCGTTGTTGGTGTTCTTGGTGCTGCGCAAGCACGCGGCGATTCTGCATCAGAGTGGCGACAATATCATGGCGGTCGCGCTGTCGCTGTTCCTGTTGTCGTTCCTGCTGTTGTTGCTGTTGTTGTTGCTGTTGTTGTTGCTGCTGTTGTTGCCGGCGGCGGCGACGGGCAGCAAGGGCGCCGGCAGGCATGACGTGAATGTTCCACACGCCGTGCGTGGAGATGGTGACGTGGAGGCGGACCTGGGCGATGGTGTGGGCACCCACGAGGGTGAGCGGGATGATGGGCAGGAGCGCAAAGAGGCGCTTGGGCGAGTTGTACGTCATCATGGCGCGCAGCGGGATGCGGCAGGTGGTGCTGTAGACGAGACCCCCGTACAGGGCAAGCCCGGACCACAAGCACATGCAGAAGCCGAACATGGCCATGATTGGGGTGGCCTCCGTGCAGAAGCGGCTGCAGAACTTGCCCAGGGACAAGAAGATGCCTGGGCGCGGCAGTTCAATGGCGTAGCGGCGACCACACTGCGGACACAGGAGAGGGGACCGGCCGCCATCGGAAGGCTTGCTGTCGAGCTCGTCCACCCAGCGGAGCAGGCACTCCTCATGCACATGGGCCATAGACCCTTGATTTATGCGTGCGTGCGTGCGTGCGTGTGTGTGTGTGTGTGTGTGTGTGTGTGTGTGTGTGTGTGTGTGTGTGTGTGTGTGTGTGTGTGTGTGTGTGTGTGTGTGAGGGGGCAGGCGCAAAGAAAAGTGGATAAAGGGACGGCTCACGTGCATGCGTGCATGCTTGTGCGTGTGTGCTTGTGGTTCTGGCGGCAAGATACATCAAACAGATATGCTGCAACAAGCAACAGAGAAAACAAAGCGTGTGCCCACACACACAACCACACACACGCGCGCACACATGTACCTTTGCATCCACAAGGAGACACGAGGCGCATGTTGGGCTCCTCCTCCTCCGTCGCTGCAACGGACAACGACAGCAATGACAACAACATGGGTGTGTCACATCGAGAAATGCAAACACAAGCAGAAGGACGTGCATGCAAATGATGTGCATGTACCAAAACCAAAACGCAAGGCAAAAGCAGACGGTAAACAAGGACAACACGATCAGATAGCAGCCAATGTACCGCATGGCTGTGGCACAGCCGTACTTGTGGTGGGACCCACTCACCGAGGCAGATGCGACATTGTCTCGCCATCATCAAGAGGGTGTGGAAGTTGCTGGCTGGCTGGCTGGCTTGGAAATGCAAACACGCAGAACGACACGACAAGGTGTATTTTTTCCACACCGAGGCAGGCGACAGGCGACAGGCGAAGATGGAGAACGCTGCGCCACAGCTGCACAAGCAGGCGGAAGCCCGTGCACCTTGCGCGACTGACTATGACGATGATGTCGTGGACGCCTTTGATGCTCGGGAGGTGTTTGACCTCATTCGAGACATCAACGACCCAGAACACCCACACACCTTGGAGGAGCTCAACGTCGTTCAAATGAGTAAGCTTGGCGTGTTTTGTGTGTGTGTGTGTGTGTGTGTGTGTGTGTGTGTGTGTGTGTGTGTGTGTGCGCGCGCGCATGCGTGTGTGTGTGTGCATATGCGTGTGTGTGTGTGTGTGTGTGTGCATGTGTGTGTGTGCATGCGTGTGTGTACGTGTGTGTGTGTGTGTGCGTGTGAAATGGTGGTATTTGATACAAGATGAGGACAAGCACTGCAAAAGAAAACAGAATAAAAAAACAAAAAAAAAATAGAAGACAGAGTGTAGGAAGTGACGCATATACAATAGATGCGAATCA
>NW_004754916.1:835819-838069 GCF_000188695.1 Salpingoeca rosetta | reverse complement strand
GGGGAGGATGATGGGAGGGCAGCACAAGTCGCGGGTTATGAGGGAAGGGACGAAAAGGGGGTAGGTCTGTGGATAGACAGACAGACAGACAGACAGGCAGGCACACATACACACACACACACACACACACACACACACACACACACACACACACACACACACACACACACACACACACACAAACACACGCACACACAACTGACCGCCAAGGAAGACGCATTCGAGCGGGTGACGCGTTGGCTTTGAGAAGAACAGGCGGCCAACGAATGTGGAGATGAAGGGGAGGGTGAGACTGCCAATGACAATCTGAAGAAAATCAAAGGGGCGGAGCTGGCGGTGTGGGTATAGTTCGTCTTCAATCTCCCACAACACATCCTCATCCTCAAACACATCATCATCGTCGTCATCATCATCCTCATCATCCTCATCAGCGTCATCTGAGTCTTCGTCTCCAACATTGTGTAGCCTGTCCAGGTGATAGTGTTCCTCCATTGCCCCCATGCGGCGGCGGTGGTCACCGCGGCCGTCATTGTGGCCACCCGCAACCCCATCGCCAAACGCACCATCATAGTCCATATGGTGCTCATCATCTCCGTCATCGCCGTCACTGCCATCTGCATACTCGTGAAAGCCAAATGCGCCCACACTGTACGAAAACCCTTCGCGATAGTTGTCCATCAAGTCCTCCACCTGCAGTTGGTCGTGGCGCAATTCACCTGGTTGGTCCCGGCCACGCTGTGCCTCGCCAACAACGTGGTGAAAGTGGTCGATGTAATGATGACGGTGCTGCTGCTGCCGCTGCTGCTGCTGGTGGTGGTGGTGCTGCTGCTGTTGACGCTGCGGACGCTGATGCTCATATTGCTGTTGCTGCCCATGTTGCTGCTGGTGATGCCGACTTCTCTCTGGCTCAGCCACATCCTCGCTCCACCACGCCTCATGCCCCTCGCCTTGGTCGCCTTCGCGTTCGCGAGTGCTGCTGTGGGAACTGCGATTTGTTGCGTGCCCGTTCCTCGTTGTCATGACAGAGGCGAAGCGGACCGCGCGTCCACCTCCCTGCCCATCACCAAACATCGCCCGCTCTTCCTCCTCGCTTTCGTCATCGTCAAGGTAGGCCGCGTGGCGGATTTCACGACCTGCACCATCACCATCATCGCGCATGTCACCAGCAGCACTGGCGCGGTGGGTGCGTGCAAACTCACCGCCCTGTTGCTGCTGCTCCTGCTGCTGCTCCTGTTGCTGTTGCTGGGTGAATGTGCGAGCCGCATATTCGGCTTCCAAGCGTCTCAGCTCTCGCAGGCGTTCCTGCACGCGTGCGTCCATTGCGCGGGCAACACCATCGCCGCTGCCACTACCGGCACTGCTGGTGCTGTTGACGTTGGCGCGATGGGGATGGGCTGCTGCAGCCCACATACGCACATGTGCATCTGCCTCCATCTGCTGCTGCTGCTGCTGCTGTTGGAGGTGACGGCGGTGGTGGTAAGGGAGAGCGTTGATGTCGAGTTGCTGCTGCTCCTGTGCCTGTGCCGATGCCTGTTGTCGCTCTTGTTGCTGTGGCCGTTGTTGGTGTTCTTGGTGCTGCGCAAGCACGCGGCGATTCTGCATCAGAGTGGCGACAATATCATGGCGGTCGCGCTGTCGCTGTTCCTGTTGTCGTTCCTGCTGTTGTTGCTGTTGTTGTTGCTGTTGTTGTTGCTGCTGTTGTTGCCGGCGGCGGCGACGGGCAGCAAGGGCGCCGGCAGGCATGACGTGAATGTTCCACACGCCGTGCGTGGAGATGGTGACGTGGAGGCGGACCTGGGCGATGGTGTGGGCACCCACGAGGGTGAGCGGGATGATGGGCAGGAGCGCAAAGAGGCGCTTGGGCGAGTTGTACGTCATCATGGCGCGCAGCGGGATGCGGCAGGTGGTGCTGTAGACGAGACCCCCGTACAGGGCAAGCCCGGACCACAAGCACATGCAGAAGCCGAACATGGCCATGATTGGGGTGGCCTCCGTGCAGAAGCGGCTGCAGAACTTGCCCAGGGACAAGAAGATGCCTGGGCGCGGCAGTTCAATGGCGTAGCGGCGACCACACTGCGGACACAGGAGAGGGGACCGGCCGCCATCGGAAGGCTTGCTGTCGAGCTCGTCCACCCAGCGGAGCAGGCACTCCTCATGCACATGGGCCATAGACCTGATTTATGCGTGCGTGCGTGCGTGCGTGTGTGTGTGTGTGTGTGTGTGTGTGTGTGTGTGTGTGTGTGTGTGTGT
>NW_004754916.1:827710-835193 GCF_000188695.1 Salpingoeca rosetta | reverse complement strand
CCCCTCCCCACACACACACACACACACACTCGCACGCATGCAATCACAGACCAGATTGACGTGGACGACACCGGCAACGCTGTGCGTGTGCAATTTACACCGACCATCCCCCATTGCAGCATGGCAACGCTGATTGGCCTGTGCATTCGTGTGCGCTTGCTTCGTTCGTTGCCACGTCGCTTCAAAGTGGACGTGGAAATCTTCCCTGGCTCACACGTATCGCGTGACCAAGGTACGCTGTCGTGTGTGTGTGTGGTGTGTGTGTGGGTGTGGGTGCTTGTATGTGCTGTGCTGTGATGTGATGTGCTGTGCTGTGGTGTGGTGTGTCTGTTTCTCTGTCTGTTTCTGTCTGTCTGTCTGTCTGTGTGTGTATGTCTGTCTGTCTGTCTGTTTCTCTGTCTGTTTCTCTGTCTGTCTGTGTGTCTGTCTGTTTCTCTGTCTGTCTGCCTGTCTTGGTTCGTTTGTATATTTGTGTGCGCTCTTGTCCCTCCTCCGTTCCTCCGCCTCTCACTCTCTCACTCTCTCATTCACTACACACGCACACACATGAACGGTGCAACGCAGTGAACAAGCAGTTGAGTGACAAGGAACGCGTTGCGGCGGCGTTGGAAAACCCAAACCTGCTTCAAGTCGTGAACCAGTGCCTCTCTCATTGATGTGCGCATGCTCCCTCATAATTGACACTCCCCTTCCCCCCCCCCCTTCTTACTGCTGTTTATCCGTATTGCTGACACGAAGGCATGTGACGACATGCACATGTCGTTCCTGCTCTTTCGACATTCATGCTGGCACGTTCTGTGATGCGTTTGCAAACAACGTTGTGTATTGGTTCGGTTCGGTTACACATAGACACACACACTGAGTGCAAGTCATCCTTGGCGCTGAAGACAAGGCAGAAGAGGAGTGCACAGGAGAAGAGGGGGAAGGGGAGGAGAAATTCACGAAAGGGCGCAAGTGAGGACAAAACTCACACAAACACTCCCTCACTACTGACTCACTCACACACACACACACACACACGCACACACACACACACACACGCACACACACACACACACACACACACACACACACACACACACACACACACACACACACACACACACACGCACGCACGCACGCACGCATGCATGCACACGCACTCACTCACACACACACACACACTCACACACACAAACACACAAATAAACAGTCTCATGGCAGCTCGTGCTTGTCGTCTGGGAACGACCACCATGGCGGGCGAACAAAGCGATGGTTGCGGTTTAGCTTAGCAATCTCCTGCATGTCGCGCTCGGTGAGCGAAAAGTCGTCCAGGTTGAAGTTGCTCTCGATCCTGCTTGGTGTGAGCGACTTTGGGATCACACCCACGCCGCGCTGTACGTTCCACTTGAGCGCCACCTGCGCGGGCGTCTTGTTGGCGTGGCGCTTGGCCACATCTTGCAGCACGGGGTCGTCAATCAGGCACGGGTCGCCCGGGTTGCGGTAGCCAATCTTGCCCAGCGGCGAGTAGGCGGTGACGTGGATGCCGTTGTTCTGGCAGAACTTGACCAGGTTGGTGTTCTGGTGGTAGGGGTGCAGCTCCACCTCGTTGACGGCGGGCTTGATGCTGGCCACGTCCATGAGCTCCTGCAGCTGCCGGATGCTGAAGTTGGACACGCCGATATGCCGCACCTTCTTGTCCAGGTACAGCTGTTCCATGGCCTTCCACGTGTCCTCCAGCTTCACCTCCATGTCGTGTTCGTACTTGAAGTTGCCGCCAAGCTCCTTGCTCACGAGCGCAGACTCTGGCGTCCAAGGGCACGGCCAGTGCATCATGTAGCAGTCGAGGTGGTCCACGCCAAGGTCGGCCATGCTCTGTGCGCACGCGTCCTCAACCAGGTGTGGCCGGTGCCGGTTGTTCCACAGTTTGCTGGCCACGTACACCTCGTTTCTCCGCACAGCGCCATCGTCCACGCTCGCCTTGATGGCCTCTCCCACAGCCTGCAGTGTTGGATGTGTGCATGTGTTTGCACATGTGTGCATATGTGAGAGTGAGAGTGAGGGTGTGAGAGAGTGTGAGAGTGACTTTGAGAGAGAAAGAGAGTGTGTGAGAGTGAGATTGAGAGAGAAAGAGAGTGTGTGAGAGTGAGATTGAGAGAGAAAGAGAGAGTGTGTGCGTGTGTGTGCGTGTGTGTGTGTGTGTGTGTGTGTGTGTGTGTGTGTGTGTGTGTGCATGCATGCATCTAACACTCAAAGCACTACCGTGGTAACTCGTCCTCCGCTGCACGCTACCCTCTGCTGTGCTTTTCACTCTTTCACTGTCCCCCCCCCACACACACAGTCACACAGTTACACACACACACACACACACACACACACACACACACACACACACACACACCTGCTCGTTGCCGTACAGCGCAGCGCAGTCCAGGTGCCGGTACCCAATACGCAGGGCGTGCTTCACCGCATCCCGCACGCGCTCCTCGTCCTTGAACCTGTGGCACTCGCGTAGCGTTGTCGGGTGAGGGATGTGAATGTCAGGACAAGGCTGGAAGGGTGGGGGGTACTGGTACGGGGGTACGGGGGTGAGGACATCAAAGTGCTCCTGCGTGCCTGGGTGCAACCCAAAGCCAAGCAGCAAGCATCATATCCTCGCTCACACACACGCACAAGCTCACACGCACACACAGCACACACAGCACACACAGCACACACAACACACACAACACACACACACTCTCTCTCTCTCTCTCTCGTCTCTATCTCCCACACACACGCACGCACACACGCACGCACGCACTCACACTCACACACAAACTCACACTCACGCACTGCCTGCTTGCCTGACTTACTCGTTGAAGGTTCCAAAGCCAACCAAAGGAATTCCCTCTTCAGAAGCAGACGACATCCTCCTTCCTTCTTCCTTTCTCTTTGCTCTTGGACAAGGAGACATACGCTACTGGACAATCAATCATAAGTGGCTCTCTCTTCGAGCCATCCAGCCCAAGAGCACTGCAGCACTGCACAGCCAACCCACCACCCGCATCCATTGCAGCATCGCGGCTCGGAACGTTCCGGGGCTGGCGTGACTGTGTGATTTGGAGAGTTGCAGACATCTTTCACTAAATTTCTGTTCTTCAAACAGCGTGCGATTTGCAATGTTTTCATCAGCGTTTCTTCTGCACCGCGCGTTTAGTTTCCAGTTTCCAGCAAGCAAGCAAGCAAGCAAGATGCAGCAGCAGCAGCACGTGGCTTGTCACACATCATTCAAGTGGCTCGCTCGCTCGCTCGGAAGCATCCAGATCCAAAGAGACGCAAGCAGCCGAAGATGTTGGCCGTTTTCTTCGTTCAAGCGCAACAAACCCAAACAGCTCCCAAGAGGTAGGCAACGCAAACAAAAACAAACAAACCAATCAACCCAAGAAGAGGCGGTGGACACAACAAATACCTAAATGTCGACCGAAGAGGCGCAGAGAAACTTCCCGCAGCCTGCCGTGGGTTGCGGTGCGCACTGCCCAGCAGCGGGCGGTTGTGATGTGATGTGTGATGTCTGCGAACCACGTGAACTTGTGATGGGGGGTGCATCACCACCACCAGCATCACCACCAGCAGCATCACCAGTGCAAATTCCCCACGCATGTTGCTTCGCTAGGCTGACATGGGGTTGGTTTCGCGAATCACCGTCAAGCCTTTGCCTAAGTTTCACACGGGGCGGCCTTTGGGGAACGCGGAAGAAAGAAATGGAAAACGTGGCTGGCACGAAGCAGCAGCAGCAGCAGCAGCAGCAGCAGAGAAGGCGCAAGAAACCAGCCAGCAGCTCTGAACACAGAATGGACAGCAGAAAGTGTGAACGCAGCGGAATTGGCCATGATCACTGAGACACCCACTCACACATTCAGTTCGCTTGGCCCACTCAGGAGAGACAGAGAGAAACAAGCCCACCGTGTGCCTTTGCTTTTGTGGACAATACCAGAAACACATGCGGATGGGGGGGGGGTGATGTATGAGATGGAGAGCCCATCATGTCTTCTTCATTTTCCAACTCGACCATCCACCTCGCATGACAGCAACCACACCAACAAGGCCCAAGCAGGCGCAAGCATTCGGCCTCAGCCCCAACCAAGCATAACCAGCAAGAGAACAAGACCGACCTTATCCCCGCCCACCTGTCCCAACTCACGTCACCACGGTAGACCAAGCAAGCAAGACAAGGCTAAGAAGAAGAAGAAACAGGAGCAGGAAGGAGACGAGCAAACGACACGCAGGAACCACCAGCACTCAAGCTTTGCAAGTCACAACACAGGAGTTAGTCACAGCAGCAGCCAAGTACGTCTCGGCAAATCCTCAAGTCACTGCCGCCACAATGACCAAGTTTGAGGACGCCACGACTGAGCAGACTCGCCAGGAGCAGTATCAGGACCAAATCAAGGATGCCGACCGTCAACTCAAGGACATGCATCTCCGCGCCCTCGAGGACGAGAAGGCCTTTATTCGCAGGTGAGCACGCAGTTGCTGCCTCGCGTGCTTGCTCGCATGCATGTTGTGCGCGTGGTTGGTTGGTTGGTTGCTTGTGTGTGTGTGTGTATGTGTGTGATTGGTTGCTTGTGCATGCTTGTGTGTGTGTGTGTGTGTGTGTGTGTGTGTGTGTGTGTGTGTGTGTGTGTGTGTGTGTGTGTGTGTGTGTGTTTGGCTAGTTCGTGTGCCTTGATGCCCCCCCCCCTTCTATTCCTTCTTCTTTCCCCTTCGTTTTTCTCTCCAGTGTCATCACTGACTCACCCCTGACCTACCACCCACCCCACCTCTCTAAACATTGCTTGCTCATGCACTGACACACACAGCAAAACGCGATGTGACTCGGCCACCAGCAGCGCCAGCAGCGAAGATGATGACGAGCTGCGCTCCAACTCATCAGGCCAGGCCGAGGACGACGGGGACCTCTCCCTGCCCACCGGCGTCATCACCGCGCCCAACGGCCAGCACGGACCAAGGCGCTACGAGAACTGCTTCCACCGCGTCAAGCTGATGCAGTCGGAGATCATCGTGGAGCGCGGCATCACCCGCCGCCTCGCCGAGTGCGGAAAGGAAGTCATGCCCTCCATTTGCCACGACTCCACCAATTACATTATCACCGACACAATCGTCGACGAGCTGTTTGGTGAGCGCATCCTGTCCGGGCTGCGCAGCGCCGGCCTGGACATCCACAAGATTGTCGTCCCGGCCGATGCCCTGGACGAGACTGGCGAGTCCTCTGCCGAGCGCCACAAGACCCTCAAGGTGTTCTCGGACTGCGTGGACCAGATTCTGGAGCGCGGCATCGACAAGCGCAGCGCCATCATCTCCCTGGGCGGGGGCGTGGTCAACAACATTGCCGGCTTCATCGCCGCCTCCCTCTACCGCGGCATCACCCTGGTCCACTTCTCCACCACCACCATGGGCCAGGTGGACGCAGCCATCGACTTCAAGCAGGCCGTCAACCACCACAAGGGCAAGAACCTGCTGGGCGCCTATCACCCAGCCACCACCATCATCCTGGACCCGGAGCTCCTGCAGACGCTCAGCCGCCGCCACCTCCTCAACGGCATCAGCGAGTCCATCAAGCACGCCATCACGCAGTCCCAGGACATGCTGGACTACGTGCTGCAGAACCGCCACATGCTCGACGACAAGGACCAGCTCGTCGCCTACCTCGAGCACATCATCCGCATGACCATCGCCCACAAGGTGCCCACCCTCTCCGGTGACACTGCCAACGACTACAACGAGATGCTGCCGCAGTACGGCCACGCCATCGGCCACGCCGTCGAGTTTCTCTCCCTGCACATGCCAGAGTCGGACTGCGCCCTGCTGCACGGCGAGGCCATTGCCGTCGGCATGTGCATCACCGCGGAGGTGGCGTTCATCCTGGGCGTGTGCACGCGCGCCGTCGTCGACAAGCACTACGCCGTGTTTGAGCAGATGGGCCTGCCCGTGTACGTGCCGCGCTACATGAGCGTGGATGTCATTTGCCGCAAGATGTGCTATGACAAGCACTACGTCAAGCAGCCCACCATGGGTCTTGCCGTTGACATTGGCGAGATGTACGAGAAGGACGGCGCGTACGGCCACTCCATCAGCAGCAGCACGCTCCGACAGGCGCTGCTTGCGAACATCAAGAAGCGCGACGCCACCAACGCCCTGGGAAAGTCCGACGGCAGCAAGTAAGCAGAAGCAAGGCGAGCACACGCAAGCAAGCAAGGAGAGGGACAAGCACGCGCCACGTGCGAGGTGGAGGGAGGAGCTGTAATCCGTGGCGGTGATGAGTGTGATGATGGTGGCGGTGAGCGTGACGTAGGCATGTGCCACAAGGTGGCCGTTCTTTGGTTGGTTGATGTATCTTAATACCTGGTTCTCTTTCTTCTTCTTGTTCTTCCAGCTCTTTGGGTGTTTGAAATAACATAAGTGGTGGAGGGTGGATGCGGTTTTCCATCTTGGCACCTTGGTCTTTCAATGGCGGGATCCGTGTGGATCCTTCTTCCTCCGTTGTTCTTGTGTATTGCCCGACTTTGATCAGTCCCTCTCTTGTGCGCGCGTGTGTGTTGTGTTATGGTTCGGACAAGCAAGCAAGCAAGGCCAGTTCATTTCATCGGGCTCCACATCGCCATCATCATGAACAGCTCCAACTTGAGTAAACGACACCGTTCAACAACTTTTCCTTCTCCTTCCGCTTTTCTGGCGTGGTTCATGTTCATCACACAATGCCACACACAAAGCATCGTGGGGATGGCGTACAAAAAGCGACAAGAACACAAGAAGGAACGGAATGATATGCAGGACATGAGGCGCAACTGAGGTGGTGAGAAGAAGCAACAACAAGAGTGGCACCACTGACGAAAGCCAACAAACAAAACGAGACTCAACACGAGACAATAACAAGCACCCAGTCAGCAAACACACGGAAGGAAGGCGGGCAAGCAAGCGAGCAAGGAATGCATGGGGGAACAACACGTGCGTGTCCTCAAACTGGCGCGAAGGTCTCACCATTCCACAGACATGCGCATGTGACCCATTCACACACGAGTCAAAACAACAAGGGTGAGCCAGGAAGCAGAGGGTGGTGGTGGTGGTGGTGCTTGTGCCAACAACATAAGAGAGGAGAGGGGAGGGGAAGGGAAAGGAGTAGCACACAAAAAACCAAAACAGTACAGGCGCCACAGACCAAAACAACCACACAACAACAACAACAACAACAACAACAACAACAACAACAGCAACAAACGATGATAACACAAGATGTGCAGCAGCGCACAGAGAAGCGTGAAGACGCCCAAAACAGGGCAGCACGAGTTCTGTTGGTTGGTGGGGTTGATTTAAGGCAGCGACGAGAGGAGGAGGTGAGAGAGAGAGAGAGAGAGAGAGAGAGAGAGAGAGAGAGAGAGAGAGAGAGAGAGAGAGAGAGAGAGAGAGAGAGAGAGAGAGAGAGAGAGAGAGAGAGAGAGAGAGAGAGAGAGAGAGAGAGAGAGAG
>NW_004754916.1:819327-826900 GCF_000188695.1 Salpingoeca rosetta | reverse complement strand
GAGAGAGAGAGAGAGAGAGCAGGTCTTGCTTGCTTGGTGGCGCTCAGACGAGCACAGGCTTGATTGAGGGCTCCTCAGCAAGGCTGAAGCCGCGGAACAGATCCTGTTTGGTTGGGGGGAGGGGAGGGGTGGGTTGAGAGGTGGAGGTTAAGAACAACCGTGATTATGTCGAAAACATCACGAGGCACAGGGAACAGGCAGAAAACGCAAGGGTGTGTGAACACACACACACATGCGCACCTGGTCAATGAGATCGAGCTCATGCTTTGCGAGTGGGGTAATAGCGGCGCGCTCAGACGTAAACTCGCTGTCAAAGTTGCTGGCGTCACGCGGGTTCTGTGCAGGGGAATCGGGAGCAGAAGGGGGGGGGGTTGTGGTTTTACATGAAAGGGGGCTGTGGATGAGTGGAGAGTGCAACTCAACAGACACACAGACAGGACGCATACACGCGCGCACACACACACACATACACACGCACACAGACACACACATACACACGAGACACAGACACAGACACAGACACAGACACAGACCTTGACTTTTGGCTTGAACGGGGGCTGTGTCTCGCGGTTCTCGAGCTGGGCCCACTTGATGTCCTTGAAGAAGGGCTCTGCGCGGATATCGCTCTTGGCGCTCGGGCCGTACCCGAGGCGGCGGCTGGGCACGCGGCACAGGAAGTTGGACACAATCTGAACAGCAAGAGCGAAGGGAAGGGGGACAATGAGGGGTAGTGGTCGAAAGAAGACGGAGGCCACACAAACATCGGTACACACTCGCCAACACAACAACACACAGACATCCAGGCACATCGAGACGCAGTATAAACAGCAGGGGCTTTGTGTGCGTGCGTGTGAATGTGTGCGTGTGCGTGCGTGCGTATGTGCGCGCGAGAGTGTGTCACCTGGCGCGCGTCGCGGCTCATGGTGCGGGTCATCTCGATGGGCTGGTGCAGGATGTTGCGGAACAGCTCCTGCACAACGGCAGCAAGTCGTAACAGTAGTGGTGGCGATGATGGTGAACGCAATGCAAGGAAGTGAACGCAATGTGAATACAAACATGGACGAATGTATGGCAAGGGCCACCCCCCCCCAAAAAAAATCCTCATTACAGCTCAGCGCAGCCAAGGCACTGGCCAAGCCATCCTCCTTTCCCCCTCTTCTTGGCCCCCCTCATCAAACACCGTGCATCAAGTAACACGCTAGCCGCCCAGCGCACCTGTTCCGAGTCGCCGTCAAAGAGGACAATGCCATTCATCATCTCGTACATGATGACGCCCAGGGACCACCAGTCCACCTCCTTCCCGTACGACCGGTACGTCACAATCTCCGGCGCCAGGTAGTTTGGCGTGCCGCAGAACGTGGATGTGCGCTCGCCCTCAGACAGGCCCAGCTTGCACAGCCCAAAGTCAGCCAGCCGCACGTGGCCCTCCCTGATCGTCAGTCAACATTGTGGTGGTAGAGAGTGGGAACGGGCGGCGAGTGAGCGAGCTTGAGGGTGTAATGCCGGGGGGGGGGGGAGGAGGTTGGTTGGGGCAGGAAGCAGAAAGGCAAGAGCACCACCGGCAGCGCGAAGGGTTTGCCGGACATAACGGGCCATTGCGTCAACTCACTCGTCGAGCATGACGTTGTCCAGCTTGAGGTCGCGGTAGATGATGCCTTTGTCGTGCAGATACTGCAGCGCACAGCTGTGATAGAGAGAGAGAGACAGTGAGAGAGAGAGAGAGTGTGTGTGCAGGTGTGTAATCTTGAGCAATTCGTGACACATTCATGCGATGCATTCGTGGAATGGGACTCACGTTCACACACACACACACACACACGTACACACACACACACACACACACACACACATACACACACACACACGTACACACACACACACACACACACACACACACACACATATAAAATACACCTGAAACCCCCCCCCCCTCCCCAAAACACCCACCTAATCTCTGCGGCGTAAAAGGTGGTTGCCTTCTCGGAGAAGCTGCCCTGCTGCATGGCGTGGAACATCATGTCGCCACCAGCAACCAGACCCATGACGAAGAACAGGCTCGACTGCGACTGGAACGCGCACACCAGCTCAATCATGAACGGCGCGCTGCGGCCATACCCAAGAACCGTCCGCTCAGTCTATCCAAAGGGGCGAGCGAGAGCGCAATGTGGGTACGACGTGTGCGTGCGTGTGGATGAGTGCATGCGTGTGGATGAGTGCATGCGTGCATGTTTCGTGCGAGTGCACGTGTACATGTGTTGTGCGGGAACTTGTGTGTGCACGCGTTCACGTGACTGCATACATGTGTGTGTGTGTGTGTGTGTGTGTGTGTGTGTCTCGGCGCGTGGGACAAGCATTCACGGTGCACATGACGCAGGTGAGCGCACGATGGTGGCTGCGACGTCGTCGTCCTCAATGACGCGCAGTTTGTGCAGCGCTTTGATGGCGACGAGCTGAACGCAGAGATGAACATGAGCAGCAATACCATGAGCGACGTGGACACGAGAGAAAAAAAAAAGGGGCGGGGGCGGGGGAGAAGCAAAATGGATGGCAGATTGAGCGTGAATGAAATGAATGAAATTGCGTGTGCACCGACACGCGCAGATCCAGACAGACCCAGACATACGCACGCACGCACGCACCTTCTTGTCTGTCTTGCGCTCTGCAAGGAAGACCTTTCCAAACGACCCGCGACCGAGGACCTTGAGGAGGTGGTAGTCGGTGATGCTGCCACCACTCGACTTGGCAATCGGCGCAGCGTTCTTCTTGATTGCTTCCCGCTGATGTGGGAGCAAGGGAACAAAGGCAAGGGGAAGAGGAGGGAGGGAAGAGGGGAATAGAGAGAAGGAGGAGGAGTGCACACAAGCACACAATTCGTGATGGCGTGCAAGTGAGAAGGGGCCCAATGCAGTGTGAATATTATGTGTATGCGGGTGTCGAACACAACTTGAGCAGGCAACAGAGACAATAAATGCAGACAAAAATAGGGTGACCAGCAAACAAGTCATGGCCGCCAGCACCGTCAGCAAGCAGACAGGTTGGTGACTCACCACACTGGTGCCGCGCTTGACCACCGTCTTGGGCACCCTGCACTCCAATAGCAGGACAGAGCAACATCAACAGCACATGGGCGGCGTGAGCGCAATGAATGCCGATAACATGCGCGCACGTATTAAGCGCGACACGCAAAGGGCACAAATTCCCGACCCCTGCTTCTTCACCCACTGATCTTCAGCTTGCAGTTGCCTGCAGGCAACGTGGTGCGCACCTGTCTGGGAAGTTGAATGTGGCGCCCTGCTCCTCATCGAGCAGAATGAACCAGTTGGACTTGACCGTGTCCTCGTCCATCAGCTCCTTGAACTGAACACGGCGATGATGAGGGGAAGGTGGTGGTGCAGAAGGAGGAAGGGGAGAGATGTGAGACAGTGGGCCGGGCAGCAAAAGTGCACAGGAAATTCAAATGTCACACAGACACACATACACACAGACACACAGACACACACACACACACGGAATCAAGGCAGCGTGCCGGTCATTGCGGTTTAAGAGGCGTACCGTGAACGCCATTGCGCCCATGAAATCGTTGCGCGTGACGCGGTCCCAGTCCCACACGGCCACGTGCAGCTTGCGGGACGCTGCAGTTGTCGACAATAAGAGGAACGATGTTGGTTGAGGCGGTGATGGGGGGGGGCAGCGTTTCACACACACACACACACACACACACACACACACACACACACACACACACACACACACGCATTTGTCGATACTGTTTCACATTTTCCTCCGCCACAACTTCGCATGCAACCGTGCATGCAAGAACACGCTACGCACACAGGTCGTCGTGCTTGCTGAACTTCCACGTGAACTTCTCGTTCCACACTGGGTTGAGCGTCTTCTTGACAATCTGGCATGGTGGTTAACAGCGACACATGTTCACGCCACAGCAACGGTTGAGATCAGAGGGCTGGGTAACGACTCACGAACACGCCAAGGAGGGCAAGATGCAGCCGCCCCCACCTTGCACGCGCGTGCGCACAGACACACTCACACACATGCTGCGCACCTTTGTCTTCTGCTTTGTCTTCTTGGAGGGGTCTGGGTGCACGTACATCTTGACATATGGGTCTGCGAGGCCGTTGAGGTCGGCCGGCAGCAGGTTCTTGGCCTCATACACCTGTGCAGCAGGGAAGGAGCAGAGGAAGGGGCGTCAGCGCTGTTCATATGTGGACGGTGTGTTGCTCAATGGCACGACGCTTGCACATACATTCACACACCATGCAAGGTACAACAACAACAACAACGGCAGCAGCAGCAGCAGCAGCAGCAACAACAACAACAACAACAACAACAACAACAACAACAACAACAACAACAACAACAACAACAACAATAGCCTACCTCAACCTCGAGGACAATGTGGTCGCGCGTCTCCTTGAGGACGACGGAGAGCTTGAGATGCCCGCGCTTCTTCTTCTTCACCGCTCCGTGGCGGCGGCGGCCCAGGCCCTGTTATGGAGCGTGGGGGTGCAGTGTTGGTTTCGAGGGGAGGTGGTGGTGGGTGGAATGAGGTTGGCTCGGAAATAGTACAAAAAAAAAAAAAAAAGACGACCCAGGCACAGACACAGGCACACAACAGTGTGTGTGCATCGTGTACGTACGCCTGCAGCCGGTGCAGAGCTGCGCTCTTCAATGGGTTCCGAGATGAAGCCCTTCTCGAGAAGAATCAGGTTGATGAACCTGAAAAGCACGCACACAAACACACATGCACATGAGCATACGTACACAGGGACAGGCGAATGCACCACACGGCACGCCCGTATGAGATGGTTGTCCGTCCTCAATCACACACACACACACGCGCGCGCTTGCGCTTGGGCAACTGACTCTCTGTAACGGAGGGTGCCGGAGTCGTCGTCGTCCACGCGGCGAATGGCGGCCTTGATTGACGCGGGCGGCAGATCCCGCCCAAGCGCCTTCAAACACGCGCCAATCTGGCATACACGAGGGGAACACACGCACATGCACAGCGTGCGAGCATGTGCAAGTGTGAGGAGAATGCGATCGAAAACAAAACCACCACGCTACTACACTGAAGCATGCTGACGAGTGCACCGGCCACACCTCGCTGAGATCAATGTCGCCAGAGTTGTTTGCATCTGCACGGGCAAACTCCTCCGCAATGCTCTTCAGATGGCGGCGCTGTGCACACACACACACACATGCAAAGAGTATGCAAACAAAATCAAGACATCAAGTCAGCTACTGAGCACAAAGGTGCAGCGTGAAAAATGTGCATCGTCGCCTGCCCCAACACCAGTGCAAACTCCCCCGACACCACCGCCACTGTTGTCGACCATAAGAGCGCACCAGTTCCACGACATTGCCGCGAGGCACTTTGGAGAGGTACTCCTTCTCAAAGGCCTACAACCAGGGACGGGGCAAGTGTGACGAGACATGAGCGCAGACACATCTTGGCTGTCGTCCATCACGTCCATCAAGCATCGTCCTTTCATCTCATCAACTCCAACACAACTCCAACACAACACACACACACACACACACACACACACACACACACACACACAGAGCACGCAACACACACACAGAGCACGCAACACAGAGATCGACGACGCACCTGGTTCACCTCCTGGAGGTGCTTCTGCACTTTGCGCGTGCTCATCTCTGCATCATCCGCCATGGCGTGTGACAGAAGAAGGGTTGGCAGATAGGGGAGTGAGTGCGTCGATCTTCAACACCAAAACAAATGAAACTGCAGTGCAGCTTGGTGACAACAACACACACACACACACACTCAGATACAGACACAGACACAGACACAGGCATGCGCAGAGGCAGAGAATGGTGTCGCAGGAACGCCCACTGCTGAAATCACCTCCATCACACATCACGCAGAAAACAAAGACAATCACGACCAAAACGAACAAGCAGCAGATAGCAAGAAGTGATGGAACACCAGCAGCAGCAGCAAGGGATCGATCACCTGACATGGCAATCCAAAAAGAGAGAGGGGCGGTGTCAGCAGCGAGCAACACAAGCAAGGTAGGAAGGAAGTGAGAGCAACAAGAACAACAACTGTCGACGCAACTCAATAATCAACAACAGGACAAAGTGGAAGAAGCCAGCCAGCGAGGAGCGGTAGGCTCAAACACGCAAGGACAGCTGCTGCTCGCTCGCTCACCTGAGGCTCTCGGCGAGTAGTATGGATCAGCTGATCTCTGTTTGTCTGTTGCTGAGCGAACTGGCCACTGCAACGAACTGTGTGCCGCAAAACAAGGGTAAGTGAGTGGTGAGGGCGTGGGGTGGGGGCAAGGGGAGCAGCTGCAATCAATCAAAGCATAACGACAAGCAACACACAAACAACAACAAGAAGACAGAAGGGTGTTCGTTGTGTTGGGTCGTTGTTGTTGTTGTTGCCACCCACCAAAACTTCTTTGGCTGACACCAAGGCAATGTGGAAAAATGATGAATGATTCAACATAATTTTCCCATAACCGCTTGCAGGAGGAGGACAGCTGCGTTTGTGTTGCGATTGTGCGACCTTCAACGCCACTGTCGTCAGCGATGTCTTCTGTTGTTGTTGTTGTTGTTGTGGGGCTGGTGGTGGCAGTGTTGCCTGCCTTGGCTTGCGCCACCAGCAGCAGCAGCAGCAACAGCAGCATTAGCAGCAATGGTGGCGTGATGGGTGTGCTTACTGGGAATCATGCATGCAGTGATTGGTTGCAAGACACGGACCTGTTTGGCAATGACATCAAGGAGGAAGGGTGCGTTGATTCGCTCTTTGTTTGTGTTTGTGTGTTTGTGTTCTTGCTTGTGTGTTGTGCTTGTGCTTTTGTGCTTGTGTATGTGCTTGTTGTATTGGACTGTTTGTGTTGGTGGCCTTGTATTACACACACACACACACACACACACACGACAACACAACACACACACACACACACACACACACACACACACAACTTTCGTGATCACACTGTGCGCCGAGCCGTAGTACAGAGGTTGCATAGGGTAACGATACCTCTGCATTCCCACACCTCTGAGGATCATCCAAGATAAGTCTCGACTCACAGCTCCGGCCTGGTAGGAGAAAACGAGCGGGGCTCGAAACCTTTGACCAACAACCGGTTAGGGTCACGACTCATCGTGTTGCAGGCAACAATGTGTTTCTACAAACGTAGGGTGCCACGCCGATCGTACATCCACCCTACCTAACCGCGAGAGGTAAGACTAGAATGCTGTACTCTATAGTTGCCGCGAGTTGGAGCGTAAGCGCGCGCAAACACAAAACCACACACAACACACACTCACACACTCACACACACACGCAACACACACACACACACACACACGCAAACACACACTCACACAACACACACACACACACACGCGCACACAAAAGGCCGATGACGATGGAAGAGTGCTGCGAGCGGTGCTGGAACATCAGCAACTGTGCTGGCGTCACCTTCAACAAGTCTCCGCCAGGTGCGCCACCAGCACGCACAGCGTATGCTTTGTTTGCCCGAATGCGCGTTGAGGGCCACACGCTATGTTGATG
>NW_004754916.1:800398-812898 GCF_000188695.1 Salpingoeca rosetta | reverse complement strand
CACGCACACACGTGGCTGCATCGTTACATGTGCTCGCGCAATGTGTGCTCCTCTTCACGCACACCTCATGATTTCACGTGAAACAGGAGGTGGCGGTGCGCAGAATTTCATCACAGGCGCTGGCGGCTTCATGCAATGCGTGTGGGCAGGTCAGTACGCGCAAATAGCAAGCAGGGACATGCACACACATCACACACATCACATGCATGCGGCTGTACACAACCATATCACATGGTGATGACAATCCACGTTTGTTTGCTGATTGCTCCTCTCATTCAAGGATATGGCGGTCTTCGCATCACGGACAACGGCCTGCTGGTGAGTCCGACGTCACCACATTGCATCGGAGGCGGGAGAGCAGGCGTCCGACACTGTGGACACGACAACCCTGTTCTCTTGCATTCGCGAAATCACTCGACACACACACACACACACATACATACATACACACACACATAGACATACACACATAGACATACACAAACACTCACTCACGCACATATACATACACATACTCACACACACACATACACACACACATTTACACTCGCACACACGTGCCGTGCTTGTGCTTGCAGATCAACAACCCTCGTCCACCACCAAATTCGACGTCCATTGACATTGACGGATTCTCGTATCTCGGACACGTGCTCTCCCTCTCTGTGCACTCTGCATCCGCTTGGACACTCCTCGACACCACGCCCAAGCGTACGTCACTCATGGCCACGCACTCATGTGTGTGTATGTGCGTATGTGTATGTGATGTGGATGCTGGTGTGTGTTGTGATCCTCCCCCCCCCAAACAAATTTGTCGACATTGTGCCTTCATCTCTCAAATCATGAGCTGCTTGCTTGGTGTTTGGGTTTCCGGAATACCTTCACAGGTGCGGAGGTTGCGCCCCTGCGGATTCGTTTCGCCAACCAGTCGAGCATGCCGCTTCAGATTGGGACGCCAGTGCACGCTTCAGGCACCGCCTACATCCAAGAAGCACAACCGTAGCAGCCATCTGCGCTGCTTCCTGCTGTTGACGTCAACGTGTGCCCATGCTTCACGCCCACATGGTATGGCAACCGTTTTGTGCACGCCGTTGTTCTTGTTCATCTTGCTGGTGCCCATCTTGCTGGTGCTCATTTCTTTTATCGCGTACCTTCCCTTCTTGTTACGCCTTGCTTGCCATGTTCGCTGCCTGCATGTAAACGCTGCGCTGGATACGAAGCTTCATGCATTGAAACACGCGCTTTGTGACAACAGAACAAAAAGAAACACAAGCGCCTAACGTTTTGTACACGGCACGAATGGCACGAAACATGCCAGGAAGTAAGCTACATTCATGTCAGCTCTCAAAAGCAAAGAAGGGGGTGGGGAACAGGTTGGGCAGGGGAAAGGGAGGTGCCTTGTTGGCATGTCAACACATCACAACACATCACAATACATCACACGACAGCAGCGCGATGGCATCTTGTCGCATGGCATCGAATGGATCTAAACGACAAAAGCATCGTCTTCGCTGTCATCTGAATCGCTGATCAGAAACGTGTTGTCCTCCGCCGTCAAGCGGCTGAAGCGGACCTGTGCACCGCAACAAGTGGCAGTGGTGGCAGTGGTGGGTTGGTTGGGTTGGGGGTTGCGTTGTGAGCTTGTTTGTTGAAATGCTTGACATGGGTTGTGTTAACGACAGGCGTATAGGTGCATGCACGCGCACGCACTGACATGCACGCGCACGCACTGACATGCACAAACATGAATGGATACACATACACTCATGCACCCACACCCACACACACACCCACACCCACACCCACCCACACCCACACCCACACCCACACCCAAACACACCTTTGTTGCTGGAGCTGCGTTCTTCACGGCAGAGTACGAGTGCCAGCGTCGCTTCAGCCGTCGCGCAGCAACAAACAGCAGCAGCCCAAACACAAGGGCCTGTCATGTTGGAGAGGAGGGGGCAGCGCAGGCAAGCATTGAGGTTTGTTCAGCACGAGTCCCATCAAGGACAGAGCATCGCACACACAAGACACGTGAAACTATTCACAGATGCGACACACGCAAGCACACACACACACACACACACACACACACACACACACACACACACACACACGCACCCCCCCCCCCACACACACACGCACACACACACACACACACACAGACACACACACCACCGCCTTGCATGTTGAACGTACAAAGGTGACGGCAATGCCAACTTTGACGTTGTTTGACAGGTTGTAACCGGTGTCCTCTGCAGCGGCGGCGTCGGACCACTCCGCCGCTTGAATGTCATCGTAGTTGTGCACACGCACGTAGTGGTGCTTGAACGCGTCGTAATCGGACGCGCGATCGAGTTGAAAGTCCAGAATCACGGCAGAGAACGCAGCAAAGGAGCTGATTGCGACACCACGGACACAGCAGGCGAAGGGAGGGGGATTGGGATTGGCGTGTGTGTTAGTGGCAAGTAGTTTGCGAATGTGTGAACGAACACATACCCAAAGGCAGACAAGCAAACAAGCAGACAAGCATACAAGCAGACAAGGAGACAAGCATACACACAGACAAGCATACACACAGACAAGCAGACATACGAAACAGTGACGGCTCAAACGCATGTCAGCTCTCTAGCAACCCTGACAGAAACACACGTGACGTTGAGCAGGCGACTCACTTGACAGTCACGGCTTTGGTCTGGTGTTGATATCCGGGGGCAGAGGCGGTGATGCTGTACGTGCCCGGGGACAGCAGTCGCCAGTACGCACCATGGTACGAGGACACAACTGCAGGGCGCATTGGTTGGTGTGATGTGCAAGTGGCACGATTGTACGGGTGTTGTGTGCGTTTGTATGCATTCGTGTGTAAGGACTTGATTGAGAGCAACGGGGACCCACATGCATGGCATACGATCAAAGACACAGACACATACACACATGTATACACACATGTATACACACACACACACACACATGTACACACACACATGTACACACACACACACACACATGCACACACACACACACACACAGACACACATGCATATGCACACACATGCACAAAACACTCATGCAGCACGTCACCGGCTCCCGTGCCCCATCCACGCCCGCCACGCACCTGTCTTTGAGTTTCCCCTGACGGTGATCAGTACATTTGGCAGCGGGTCGCTCGATTTCGCGTCACGCACGAAACCTTTCACGCCCGTGTGCACCTGGGGATGGACACGGAAGGCAGCAGCAAGACGGCGGTGGTGGCAACGGTGTAAAAGCGAGGAATACACAAGGCATAGATCTGGTGTCAGACTGAAGCGACATGAAAGCATTCATAGTCGTACGTGCGATCAACACACACTCACTCACACACACACTCTCACCCCCCCCCACACACACACACACACATGCACACTCTCACCCCCCCACACACATTCACCACACAAAGCCAAATTACAAGCCACCTCAGTCCACCACGCACGTGTTCAGCGTATGCGAAGAGGGCCATCTTGTTGTCGAGCCAGAACGGCTTGAGGTCGTTTGCCTGCGGGAATTTACAGCACGACAGCTCCATCGTCACCTCCATGTTGTTCGAGTGCAGATACGTCCAGTCCTGCAGCCGTTGCAAGGACACGAGTTGGTTACATCGGTGGTGTGTTGGATGAATGAGGTGAGCACAGTGTGTGCTGTGTTTAGTTGTGTGTTGTGTGCGTGTATGTCCCAGACAGTGAACAACTCATGCATACGCAAGCACACACGCCAGGTGTGCTATGGTGACAGCATGTGCATGTGCGCCATCATGTGTGCACAGCAGCCCCCCGCACCTGCAATCCGCCGTACAGCGGGTACCAATCAGCGCCGTTGGTGATACCGTCCTTGAAATAGTCCGTAGGCCGGCACTGCAGACAACAGGGAAAGGAGTACGCGAGTCAGTCAGGACAAAGCTAGCGACACAGCTGTAAAGTTGCACACAGACACGGACACACACACTGGCAGACAGACAGATAGACAGACAGACAGACAGACAGACAGACGGGCAGACAGACAGATAGATATATAGACAGACAGACAGAACGCACATATACGCACACACGGAGACACACAGAGACATGTGCGCAAACACATCCAATTTCTGCTACTCACTGGCGTGGTGCTCATCTTGCGGTGGTTGGTGGAGTAGACCTTGGCCAACCGCTTGAACGTCGCGTCATCCGGGGACCGCGACACCCCGTAATGGCTGATGGCATCAACGTGGCAGTGGTGGTGGCGATGTGAGGTGAGACAGGGAGAGGGAGTCAATGGACCAGCAATAACTTGTGGTGGTGTCACTCACTCACACACACACACACTCACACACACACACACATACACACACACACACACTCACCCACACCCACACCCACACCCACACACACACACACACACACACCCACACACACACACACACACACACACACACACACACACACACACACACACACACACACAAGCAAGTGACTTTGCCGCACTTCTTTGGCGTTCCGTCAAAGGGGTAGCTGGCGACGAGGGAGCCGCCGTGCAGGCTGGCGGAGAGGGCGAAGGGCCGGTGCTGCACAAACGACATCATCACCTGCAGCAAAACAAGCACATCATAGTGAGCAATTGTTTTGCCGGGGGGGGGGTCGCATGCGTGTGCACACGTTGGGATGAGAGGATGTGTGGCATGGTCGCAGAACATAACTACGGCGGTTGCTTGTCTCTGAAAATTACACACACGCACGCACACACACACGCACACACATGCACACACACACACACACGCACACAACACACACACACATCACAACAGGTGATGCACCTTTGTTTCCTGTTGCAGGGGCGTGATCTGGCCTTTGTACTGGTCCGGAAAGTTTCGGTTCAGATCAAAGTCGTTGGCGTTGTTGCGCCCCTCAACACCGCCGTCAAAGCTGAAGTTAGAGGGGCGGGCAGCACGTTGGTGAACCAGCAGGACAAGTGAGCAAATGAGCCATTGATTGATTGAGTGAGCGAATGAGAGTGCGAGCGAGTGTGAGAAACACAACCATTGGAAAGCTAATGGGCTGAACTAGCAGGGCAGTATGTGCCAGGGATGTGTTCGCCACTCACGATTGCGTGCAGTGGCTGCGGGAGGGATTTGCAGCGGCGCGGGCATATCCATCTGCACACAAGCGCAAGGGAATAGAATATGCGGGAAACATACGCACAGGAGTAGGTGAAGAGGTAGTTGAAATAATCAGACAAAGAGCAGAGCACAGACGAACAGACACACACACACACACACACACACACACACACACCAGCGCGCATGTTACCTGGGTTGATGGACGGGACAACGTAGAGGTGGGTGTTGTCGACGAGGCGAGCAATGCGATTGCTGCTCTCATATCCGCACAGCAGCAACCGCACGAAATGCAGCAGTGACTCCCGCCCAACCACCTGCGACGTGGGTGTGCGTGAGTTCGGTGGGCGGAGTGTGTAAATGTGTGCGTGATTGATTGATTGATTGATTGAGTGATTTGGTAATTCAAAGTACATGTATGTGTGTGAGAGTGTATGCATGCACACGTGCCATCGCCACAAGCCTCACGGTTGACACGGCATCACAAGCCACAGACAATGTCACGGTACCTCGTTCCCGTGAATGTTGCCCACGTAGTACATAAACGGCTCGCCTGCTTCAATCTCGGAGGGATTGTCCGTGATCTGCATGGACACGCCAGTGAGAATGGCGCACATGTTAAGGCAGCCGTCAATGCGTGAGTGAGTGAGTGAGTGGGAATGCGAGTGCAAGTGGTAAAGCCTGTTGAAACATAGAATGGCAAATAGCAGGCGTTGACCGAGTTACGAGGCATCATGGTGGAACCATGATTGCGGGTGTGCATGTGATCACCAACCTGCAGCGCCCACACGTCACGTCGCTCCTCCGATTTGCCTGAAGTGGAAAACAGAGCCGTGACCACATCAAAAACCACGCAAGGTGGAGGAGGGAGAAGCACAAGCGTCAAAGAAAGAAGCAAGCAGGTGGGCAGCACAGGCACACGGCTCAGAGAAATGCAGTTGGACAAGCGACGCACATACACACAGACACACGCACACACACAGACACACGCACACACACACACGCTCTGTCCGTGATACTGACCGATGGTTGAGGCTGCAGCGAGGTGCGGGAAATGGGAGACAGCAGATGCAAAGAACTCGCGGACTTGCTGCTCGTCGTGGTGGCTGCGGAAGAGAAGAATAGCGATGAGCAAATTTGGGTGTGTGATGGGCAATGGACCAACCAACCAACCAACCAAATACAGAGAAACAAAACAACACACACACACACAGACAAACAAAATACACACACAAAGAAAGAAAGCTACCCCTTCCCCTCTTCTCTTCTCTCCCCTTCTCTTCTCTTCTCTTCTCTCCCCTTCTCTTCTCTTCTCTTCTCTTCCGCAACGCACTCAAAGTCGAGGGTGAGGGGGCAGTTGAGGTCGTCCAAGCTGGGTAGCTCCTCGTTGCTGATGCTGTCCACCGTCGTTGTCGTTGCGTCTGCGCCCGGTGTCACGTGCTGCTTCCGCGTTGTTGTTGTGGAGTGCGGCGGTGGCGCCGTCACCGGCACTGTTGTCGTCGTCGTCGTGGAGACGGGGTGCACGGACGTGTCGAAGCTCTGCGGCGGCGGGCGAGTCGATTCCTTTTCTGTTGTCGGTGTCGTCGTTGTCCTTGTTGTTGTCGTCGTTGTTGTTGTTGCGCCGCCTCCTCCTGCTGTTGCCGCTGTGCTCGTGTGTGTGTGCGACGACACTGGTGTTGTTTCACCGTCGGCAAGACGGCGATACGAGAGCGCAAACAGCGACGTCGACACACCGCCCTCGCTCCCAAGGTCCGACAGCACGGCGCAGTGCATCTGTCCAGACTGCATGTACGCAACAAACCCGCGGCAGAGCGATTGCGCAATGCACTCCTCTGCGCACGCGTCCACGTCGTCCACAACGGCGATGTCGCCAATACGCGCCGGTGACTCAAATGCGGACGTGAAGCGGAGCGCGGGTCCACTGTTGAACGGCGCGCGCCCTTCAAACACGAGCGAAAACCCGGACGGTGTCTGGGGCCGCGTTGCCGGCACCACCAGCTCCGAGGTGGATGCGTCTGTTGTGGTGGTGGAGGGGGGAGCGCTGCTGCCTGTTGGAGTGGATGACGACGACGACGATGACGACGACGACGACGACGACGACGATGATGGTGATGATGAGGAGGTGGACACGGGTACTGGGTTGACGGCCGGGGAAAGCTCAAAGGTGTAGCTGGCGCTTGAGGAAGCCGTGATGTCGAGCAGTTGCGACTGTGGCTCATATCCACTGGCAGACACACGCACGGTGTAGGCGCCGGGGGCGAGCAGGCGCACGAAGCGCCCGTCAGCAGCTGTTGTCGCCGTTGGACGCGTGTTGCTGCCATCGGCCGGCATCAGCGTCACCGTCGCATCTGCGATGGGAACCGTGGGTCCACCGACAATGACAGACTTGACAACAACGCGGCCCATGAGCGCTGTGCGGGCAGCGAGGGCGAGATCGCGCGTGGGATTGAAGCCCGCGTCCGCAATGTCCTCCATCTCACCTGCGGTCGGGTACAGACAGCACCCGAGGTACACGTCAAAGTGGAGCGTGCCGAGTCGCGTGTACACGGCGTCGCCAAAGAAGTTGATGGAGGGGTCGACCTCGTGTGTGGACGAGTACAGCTCGTAACCGTTCATGCTCCCGCCGCTGATCACGGGGCGCTCGTCGTCCTGTGCGGGTGTGCGAGTGTCAGTGAATCATGTGTGTATGTGTGAGAGTGCGGTTGTAGTGAGAGAGTGAGTGTGTGAGTGTGCGCTCGAAGTGAGAGAGTCTGTGAGCGTGTGTGTCAAGGGGGCTGGCAGTGGAGGAGCAAGATCTATGGAAAAGCACAACACGTTGCTTGCAGCCAGAATCCACCCACACCGCTACCATCACACTGCACCGCCATCACCACCACCACACGCCCGACGTGCACGCAATGTGCAAACGAACCTCAGTAAACCTGTCCTTTGGATCTGTTTGGGCGCACGTGAACCCACGTGCCATGGGCACGAGCGTCGGAGAAAAGGACGCAAACTCCGCCGCAAACTTGTCCGCAATATTGCGCAAGAGCGCCTCCTCCGGCGCCGGGTTCCGGTCGCCGTTGTCACGCGGAGGGCCCGTGAAGGGCCACGTCACGCCGTACTGCCCCGCGCCAAAGTACGCCGTGAGCGCAAAACGCTCTTGCTCCACCCACCGCAGCAGCGCCAGCGTCTCGGGCTGCATGCCATCAACGCCACCATTATCACCAGCATCGTCGTCACCATCGCCAGCACCGTGGCTGGCCTTGTTCGCCCACGCTGCAGAGATGTCGTAGAGGAGATCAACACCGTTCGCGTTGAGAGCGCCATCATCGCCAAAGCAGTCGCCGTACCCCGCGTTACCAAAGGCGTCGTGGTTGACCCGCGGCACAATCTCCACCACCACGCTCTGCAGCAGCGCAGACACAGCTGTGTCCTGCGTCGTTGTCAGCAGCTTCTGCGCAAACTGCAGCAGCATGTGCGTGCCGCCCGCCTCGTTTGCGTGCACGCCAGCAAACAGGCCGACCTTTGGGCGCTGTGTCATCGCCTCGTCGCTGTTGATGTTGTTGCCAATCGCAACGCCTTTGATGGCCGTGCCCTGCACCGTTGCGCCGGGAAGTTCAAACACACGCACGTTGTGCGGGGAAATGTCCACGAGATCGCGCAGCTGCGCATTGATGGTTTCCGTCGACAGGTCAATCACCCCCGCATCGTCATCATCACCACCATCGTCGTCAGTGCCACCGCTGGTGTCGTCGTCGTCACCTTCGGGGTGAAGCTGCACATTGACAAGCTGTGCCTGCGGCGGCTTGTTGTTTGCATTTGGCGGCACAGACACCTGCACGCGCTGGCCGCGGTACCCGTTTGCGGTGACCACCACCACATATGAGCCCGGGAGGAGGAGGCGCCAGTACACGCCATCTGCTGTCGTGACAACCGTGTTCTCGCGGTCAACAACTGTGACCGACGCGCCAGCAATGGGCAGGCCTGTCGCTGCGTCTGTGACAGCGCCCTTGATGCCCATGTGCACCTGGAGGGGATGGGTGGTTGGATGCCGAGACCGTGAGGGGGTTGGGCGGGCGTGGGCATGGTTATTGTTGTTGTTGTTGTTGTTGTTGTTGTTGTTGTTGTTGTTGTTGTTGTTGTTGTTGTTGTTGTTGTTGGGTTTGGAGACGTGGAGGGGGGGGGGGGGAGGGCGGAACAGAATCAAGAGGGAGCAGCACACACAAAAGGGGTGTTGGAATACAACAGCAGTGGTAGTTGCGGCGGCAGCAGCAGCAGCAGCAGCAGAATCGATTGGAAACCCCCGTCACAGCGACATGCAAGCTGGCACAGGCGAACAGGTCTCACTTCAACTCACCTGCTCGGTGTATGCCAGCAGTGCAGGCCGGTTGTTTTCCCACTCGCCCGGGAGTTTGTTGGGCGAGGGGAACTTGCAGCAGGAGAGCTCCACCGTGATCTCAAAGCAGTTTGAGTGCAGGTAGTTGAAGTCCTGCATTCCTCCAGTCAGGCTGTACCAGTCGGCACCGTTGGTGATGCCGTGGTCAAACCCGCTCTCGTCCCCGACGCCGCACGGCTTGTTCTGTGTGTGTGTGTGTGTTTGTATGTGTGTGTGTGTGTGTGTTCATGAGGTACATGGGCGAACACAGGCTTCTCAAGGACCACACACACACACACACACACACACACTCTCTCTCTCTCTCACACACACACACATATATACGGACCTTGAAGGTGTGCATGGTTCTGTGGTTGTCTGCGTATGTGCGCGCGAGGTGTTTGAAGATGTCATCGTCGGGTGCTCGGCTGTACACGCTGTGGCCCGTCTCGCTCGAGTCAAACGGGTAGCTGTGGTGGTGATGAGGGGGAAGAGGGGAGGGAAAGTGTGTGCGCGTGCGTGTGTGTGCGTGCGTGTGTGTGTGTGTGAGTAAGCGAGTGTGTATGTGTTGTTGCTGTTGCTGTCGTTTGTCAGAGTGCAAGCGTGTGAGAGTGTGTATCTCAGATCGTGGTTGTGCACATGAGGGTGAAATCACCGCATTGGACCAGACCTTGCAACGAGGGAGCCGCCGTGCAGGTTGGCAGAGAGCACAAAGGGGTTGGACTTGATCCAGTTCATCAGCAGCTGCGAGAGTGCGGGTGCGTTGGAACGTGAGTTTGAGAGGTGGAGATGACCAAGAGGGACATGTGCATGCAAGCACGGTGCATGAAGAGCTTGAAGAGCTGTCGAAGCAGCAAAGATTTGTGTCTACTGAATACCCCTACACACACAACAAACACAACCCACAACACACACACAGTCTCCCACCCACAACACACACACACACACACACACACACACACACACACACACACACACACACACACACACACACACACACACACACACAGTCTCCCACCCACCCACCCACAACACACAACGCCTGACCTTGGTCTCTGGCTGAATCTCGTTTCGGGGCTTTGGAAGGTATTGGTCGGGGAAGTTGCGGTTGAGGTCGACACCGTTGTGATTGGAGCGACCGTACACGCCCAAGCACTGCATGTTGCTCAGGCCCTTGGCAAAGCCATCTGGGTTCATGGACGGCATGATGTAGATGTCGGTCGCATCCACCAGCTGCGTCACTCTCCTGTCCGAGCCATAGTTGAACAGAAGGTACTGGATGAAGTAGATGAGGACTTGGCGCCCAACGGCTTCATTGCCGTGCATGTTGCCGATCCACTTCATCATGGGTCGTAGTTTGGCATCGTCCTCCGACAGAGCATCCGACTTGATTCTCATGAACCACAAGTCTTCGCCCTCGATGGACTGGCCAATGGTGTCCAGCGTGGCAAGATGCGGGTACTCGGAGGTGAGGTCTTGCAGCAACGCCTTCAGCTCAGCATTGGTCTGGTACTTGGATGTGTCAATTGCAGGGGCGCTTTCGGCGCCGTGCACGCCGTCCAGCAGCGCACACGCCACGACAACCGCAGCTACCGCCAGCAGCAGCAGCGCACCACGACGAAGCATCGGAGCAGCGCTCGCCATCTTCTTGGCTGTTGTCGTCATCAGTTTACTTTTTTTTTCGTTCCGCGTCAAATGATCTGATGCAAGATTATGGCCACAGGTGTGTTTTTTGTTTGTTTGTTTGGGTTTGGATTTGGGACCTTTATTGTTGTACCACACACACACACACACAGACACACACAGACGCACACACACAGACACAGACACACAGACATGCACAGGGTACAGGCATCACGCCTTGCTCTTCTTGGCGGGAGTCTTGTCAGCGAGAGCGTCGCTGGTGGTGGTTGTCGTGCCGTCACCGACGTCTTGCGTTGTCGTGGTCGTGGTTGTCGTAGGCGGTGGCGGGCTTGGCGAGTGCTTTCTCTTCTCAGCTGCAGCACTCGAGGCACCACGCTCCGCCTCATCGCCCTCATCACCATCACCAACACCATTGCCGTCGTTGTTGGCAGCGGTGCTTGTGTCTGCGACAATCTCGTATGGGGTGTCTGGGTCGTGCTCGTCGGCCTGCCGGAACACGAGCGACAACTTGAAGTTGGCCTGCATATCGTCCATCACCGAGCACGCCGTGCCGTCACGGATACCAAACGACGCCAACGTCCGCGGATACACCTGTGTAGGGAGAGCGCGCGTGCGTGCGTGTGTGTGTGTGTGTATGCGTGTGTGTTTGTGTGCGTGTGTTTGTGTGTGTGTGTGTGTTTGCAGGTGGAGTGGGTGTGAGGAGACGTTTGGGCGTGGGTCGGAGCGTTGCAAGACGCAGCAGCAACAACGGTAGCAACAAGAATAATAACAGCAGCAGTAGTAGCAGCAGCACCGTGAGCAGTTGTGCATACAGGCACCTTTGTCTTGAGGATGTGTTCCTCCTCCTCGTCCTCTGGCGCGGCGATCATCTCGGCACCGGACGCCAGGACCACCACGGGCGCAACGAGCGACAAGTCTTTCTTCAGCAGCTGCTCGGCGAGCGTCTCCACAGTCACGCGCGAGGGATCCAGCCGCACCGTCACCTGCGCCCGCTCTCCGCACACATAGCACTGGGGTGGCAGCGGTGACGTGTGTGTGTGTGTGTGTGTGTGTGTGTGTGTGTGTGTGTGTGTGTGTGTGTGTGTGTGTGTGTGTGTGTGTGTGTGTGTGGTTAATGGAAGCGTGTCACAATGAAAAATCAACCAATGATCACGTTGAGCACCAACAAATGCCAGCCTTCCATGAACACGAGGGGTGTATCCACACAAGCGAGATGCACCTTTGGGTTTGGAGCGCTGATGGGGACCGGGTTGACGACGCGCCGGCCAGCGCCCATCGCAGTCCGCGACAGATACACCTGAGGGGTGAGGTGGACGTGGAGGTGAGATGGACGTGGAGGTGGGAGTGGTGGAGGTGGAGATGGTACGTCGTGGCAGG
>NW_004754916.1:787898-795398 GCF_000188695.1 Salpingoeca rosetta | reverse complement strand
CAGTCATGCTGCTGCACTTCTCCAAAGCCGGCGGCACCAGCATGTGCAAGCTTGCAAAGGCGGCGGGCAAGAAGCTGCACCCAAAGGCCAACAACTGCTGGATTGACGGCATGGGCCCCGTGTGGTTCAAGATGCGCCACTTTCCCCGCACGTGCCGGAAGTATCACGACATCTACGAGAAAGAGCACGTGGATCTCCTAGCAAACGAAGCGTACCTTGATGTCGTTGCTGCCGACACTGCTGCTCCTGATACGCACCCGCACAGCGTTGACACCAGCACCCACTCCAACGGCAACAGCAACAGGCATGGTAACACTGACGGCAGCAGTAACAGTAACACTGACGGCAGCAGTCACGGCAACGGCAAGGGCACGGAATTGGCGAGCAGTTTGACGGGCGATGCAATCGTGGACCCGGCGCTGCTGCCGCCGCTGCCGCAGATGTGTGGCGGGATTGTGTACCTGACCATGGTGAGGGAGCCTGCGCACCGTGTCGTGTCGCACATGCAGCAACACGGCATTGTATCAAAGGCAGCCTGGGGCGCGTTCCAGAACATGAGCGTGGCTGAGCGGCTGCGCCACCGCCCGGCCGTGCTCAACAACTATATGGTGCGCTTTCTGCTGGGCGCGGACGTGTTTTCGCTGCCGTTTGGGAACGTGACGGCAAATCATCTCTACACGGCCGCGCGTGCGCTGTCAATGGTGGACGTGGTGCTGGTGATCGAAGAGCTCAGCACGAGCGAGAGCGTCATGCGCTCGTTCTTGCAGTGGGGTGATGTTGATCTTGACGCACACAGCGGCAGGCGCGCGCACAACAACTACGTCTTTGACGACTTGACACCTCAAGAACAGGCCCTCATTCGATTTGCCAACCAGCACGACACGGCCCTGTACAACCTTGCACGCCTACTGCTCGCGCTTGATCGATTTTCCATTCGTGAGTGCCCACACGTCTGACCACGCGCGTTTTGCGTGTGTTCGTGTGCGTTGGTGTGTTGTGTGTGTCGGGTTTCATGTGTGTGCGTGCGTGTCGTTTTTTGTGTCTCTTCCTGTGTGTCTATCCGTGTGCTTGCACACACACGCACACACACACACACACACACACACGCACACACGCGTGTTGAAGCATGCTATGGTGTGTGATGAAAGTGTTGTAGGCTCGCGGTATCCGCATTTGTGTGGGTACATTTATTGCCATCTGACAAGGGTGGTTGTGTTGGATGCGGTTCGTGTCCAGAACATTATTTGTGGCGAGTTAAACGAAAGTCAAATCACGCCAAGCCCAACGAAGAAGGGAAAGGAAGACCACGTACATAGAAGGGCACTAAACAGATGCACCACGATACACCGCAATCACTGCTCATGAGAACAACAACAGACAGCACCACACGTCCCGCTGCCACCACCAAGTGGCTCGACATCCATCCACTCATCCAAGCAAGCAATTTTGTGAATGATAACCGACAATTTTCCGAACATCAGCTGGATCGGCGAGAGGTGGTGGTGGTTGCTGTTTGTGTTTGTGTGCTGTGAGTGTGGATGTGTGCGTGTGTGTGTGCGCGCGCAGGGTTTGCGTGGATGTGTTTGCGAACATTGCGTGCGCTGTGCTGCTTCTATCTTCCAACTTGTTTAACGGTGCCGCTCTTGAACTGGTTGAATGGCACGGAGAAGCCTTAGAACTCCTGCTCATCTTGGGTGTGTGCACGTCCTCTTGACTGGCTCGTGTTTGGTCTGCAGGGGCAACAGCTTTTTTCGGTTACAGCTTCCTTCACGTGTGGTGAGTGATGTCAGAATGGTGCAAGACGCACAAACACACACACACATACACACACACACACATACACAAACACACACACGCACGCACGCACGCACGCACAACAACAACACACACACACACACACAAACACACACACGCACTCAGCAACACATTGTTTGTTGTGTGTTTGGCTTCCTCCACAACCTCATGTCGTTCTCAAAACAAACACATGCAGACGTTACCGGTCCATGATGGAGGACGTGAGCTCGCACCAGTCACGCCTCCTCCAGCCTTTGGTTGACCACTTTATCAGCTCGGTACGCGCAGGTCTCGCCTTTGCTTGTTGGCTGGTTTTGCCGTCGGCGTTCGTTGCTCACGTGCCAACCCACCCCATGTACGCCTGTTTCTGCGCTACTGCGATCACTGTGGGATTGCTTTGTGCTCATGGTCCTTGTTGTACGCTGCGTGCAGCTACCGTCGTCCCAGAACCTGCGAGATGAGGTGGCTGGCTCCAAACAGATGGCAGAGGCCAACCGTGACGCCATCATCAAGCTCAGTGTCATGTCCATGTCCAACATCCTGACACCACTCGCACAACTCCTTCAGCTCAACATGGCACAGGTGTGTATGTGTTGTGCTCTGTGTGTGTGTATGTGTTGTATTGTGCTCTGCGTGTGTATGTGTATGTTGTGTTGTGCTGTGTGTGTATGTGTGTGTGTATGTGTGTGTGTGTTTATGATCAAGTGACTGTGTCGACTCTTTCAGGCCCGCTCACCGGTAGGTGTTTTGTCACTTCTCCCACGTGATTGTGCAGGATTCACTGGCCACCAAAGACACGCGGCAGCAGTCGCAGCTCATGCTCATGGACACCATGACGGCCTGCCTCGAGCACCAGTGGGACGTCAAGGTATGCAGAAGTGTTCTCGCGCGCGCATGTGTGTGTTTGCATATGCACGCATGTCTTTTTACCTGTGCGAGGTCGATGCCAAACCAAACTCACATCACTTGCACGTACGCGTGCGTGCGTGGTTGTGTGTGCGTGCCTCTCCCTCACTCACTTACTTACTCACTCACACACACACACACACGCACGCACACACACACACGCACGCACACACACACACACACACACACACACACACTCTCTCTCTGTGCTTTCAGGGATCGGCGGCAGAACCGGTGGATGACGCCCTGGTCGACTTCCTCTCCCGGCTGCTCGTCGAGGTCTGCTGCACACGTGATGGGTTTTGCGTGCTCGCGTGTCACATTCATCATCTGTTTTGTGAGTGGTTGCTTGCATGCATCGAAGCGCGCACGTTTACGCAGTGGCCCCTCGGCCTCTTTCTCACCTGCACACACACCGTTTGCACTCGCGTCCTCATGCCCCCACCAATTACCATGTTCCCGCCATGTCCCTTGCCAATGGCCCGGGTATTAGCTGCTGACGAACCTCTCCTCGGAGAAGAACGCCACCTCCCCTCTCCTCAAGCCGTGCAAGCGGTGCGTGCATGATTGTTCGCTGATGCGCGTGTGTGTGTGTGTGTGTGCATCACACGTGCCCTCACCACCACCTCCACTTCATCCTGTCGCGTGTGTAGGCTGATTGCGGCGTTTTCGCTGGCCAACTTTGCCGGGATGTACCGCGGGGTGGAGCACGTGCTCTCCCGCCTTGCAAGCGGCCTGCCCGAGGAGCAGCAAGGTGCGGCGCCGTGTGTGTGTGTGTGTGTATCGTTGTGTGTGTGTGTGTGTGTTGTGTTGTCTGTGTATTTGTTGTGTTATGTGTGTTTATGTGTTGTGTGTGAGTGTTTTCGGCATGATGCTCGAATTGGTGCCTTACCTTTGTGCAGACACGCACGCACGCACATGCAATTCCAATTCACACTTGCCTGACATCACATCGCCCTTTTGCTCTGCTGTGCACAGACCTGGGCCGTCTCGTCCTGGTGGAGCACATGCACTTCAACACAGAGCACTTTTCCCAGTTCATACGAGGTCGGTCGTTCTCGCGTAGCAGCTCGCCTGCTGCTTTGTGCGTGTGTGTGTGTGTGCGTGCGTGCGAGTGAGAGAGTGAGTGTGTGTGAGTGTCTGTGTGTGTGAACGGATTATTATGCTTCTGATCTTCACCGCACACGCTCACTCACTTTGGCACATTCACACACACACATCACATCACATGCACACACCTACAGCGGTTGCGCAGACGATTGGAGCGATGAAAAAGCTCCAGGCGTTTTTGATGGCCGGATATGTGTGCACGGCATTTGACAGCTGGCTGCACAACTACTCCGAGGAGTTTGTGGCCCTGCACCAGGTACAGCAACGGGATAGCAGTGATGCCGTAGTGATGAAGGTGGTGGAATCGGTGTTGGGATCGTGGACATGACACGTTACCGCGCTCACATGGACGAACAATTCAACACACATTCACGCACGCACACACTCTCTATCATTTGCGTCAACCACCACTTCTTGCTCCCCACCACCACCACGCCCTCTCACCTCCCTTCTTGTTTCATCCCCTTACTCTGTTCATCGCCACTACCACCATCACCACTTGCATCATCGTTACCACCACGACCACCACCACCATCAGCGTGGGCACCCGCTTGTCCCGGAGTGCCAGGCGCTGTTCATGTCGTTTGCATCGGTTGCCGAGAAGACGGCAAACAGAAAAGTCGCCTGCTGGCCCGCACAGATGCGGTGAGCATGATGATGATGATGATGATGATGATGATGATGATGATGATGATGATGATGATGATGATGATGATGATGATGATGATGGTGGTGGTGGTGGTGGTGGTGGTGGTGGTGATGTTAATTGTGATGGCAATAATTGTGGTTGATGTTATACCCCTGACTCAGTGTGATTGGCATCAGACAGTTGCATGTTGGCTGATAGAGTGATCGCCTGGTCAATATCGCTGCTCATTGGTCGCATCATGTCGTGCTCGATTGCCTCGACCGCCACCGCGCATGCCTGTGCACATTTGTGCCTACTCATGTGCCCACGTGTTCGCGTGTTCACTTTTTCGTGTTTGTGTCGCACCATCACTGGGTCAGGATGCTGCTGCTGTGTCCAAACTTGATCAAGCAGTATGTCGAGCAGAAGACGTCTCCCGCCCACCGCTTCATGGACAGCTTGAAGAAGGTGTGCTGGAGTTGTGCGATTGTGTGAGTGAGTGAGTGTGTGTTTGCGTGTTTGTGTGCGTCAGTGTGAACTGCGCATGCACGCCAGTGCTCTTCCCTTCCCGTCTCATCCCCTCACACCATTTGTGGTCCACCCACACCACCTGTACCACCGCCCCATCCTGCGCGTGCGCACAGGCGCTGTCGTCCGGCAAGCCGCCGCTGTACGAGACGTCCATGCGTGTGTTTGTGTGCGCCATCATCGCGTCCGCATTTCTCGACGCGTCGTCCACACTGCATATTATGTTGTTTGGCGTCGAAGCAGACCTCAAGGTCAGTCCGTGGCCTGCAATGAGGGGAGGGCTGGTCTTGTGACGCTTGAGTGCCGTGCTGTTGCTTGCCATCATTGCATGGACGTTGTTTTCATGAACGCTGTGAAGCCCTTTGATGTTTGGTTGCTCTTCAAGTTATCATGCGCACACCATGCCACAAACGCCAACCCCTCCCCCCTCCCCAATTCCCACTCTGCAAATGCCAGGAGCGGGTGTTCAGCTCGACGCAGCCGCTGCCTGATTCGTTCTCGAGCGCGACGGGCGATGTGCTGGTGCCGAGCCTGGTTGCCTTCTTCCGCCTCAACCACAAGTCCGCCGTCAACGACCTCATGGAGCGGTTCCTCAGCGCTGATGGTCAGCAGTGGTGGTGATGTTGCTGGTGGCAGTGGTGGTGATATGGGGCTGCGTTGCTCATAGTAGGAGCACGTGAGGGCTGTTACACCTCACGCTGCTGTCATGAGAGGAATCCGTGCAGTGTGTCGTGTGCTTGCTTGAACAACCACAAACGCACACGCACACGCACACACACACACGTGCGCGCGCACAAACACACAAACGCTCACGCGCCTTGCGTCAACTCCTTGTTCACCGCTGCGCACCGCCATCCCGCCGCTGCAGATTCGCCAGTTGCATTCCAGATTGCGACCGTCAAGGCCCTTATCCAAGTCGCCCCACACCACCGTGCGTGCACCCGACACTCGCTGTGCTGCATGTGCTCGATGCTGGTGTTGTTTCTTGGACTGCAGTGCATGCGTTTGTGCTGTGTGTGTGTGTGTGTGTGTGTGTGTGTGCGTGTGTGTGCGCGCGTGTGTGTATGCATACCTTCTTTTCTTTCTCATCGTCCTCCATGACCACCACTGCTACCATCACCACCATCACCGCCCACCTCCCTCTTCCCCGTTTGCAGAGCCCTACCGTTCGTCGCTGGACGAGGCGCAGTCGAAGACAATGCACTACTGCTACCAGAAGTTGTCCCGCCCGCTGCGCCGCACCCTTTGCCGCGTCGTGCGCGACCTCAAGCAGGGCGCCGTCGTGCAGTCGGCAAAGCCCACGAAGAAGAAGGAGCAGACCGCAAACACGCGCGCAGAGCAGCTGACGGAGCTCGTTGGCGCAATTCTCGACCTCTTCTGTCGCGATCCCGCCTTTGCCTTCCACCACGAGCCAACCCAGAACGACGGCGACGGCGACGACATGTGGTGCGTGTTATGTTGTGTTGCGCGTGTGTGGGTGTGTTTTGTGTTGTGCGTGTGTATTTATGTGTATGTGTGTGCTTGTGTTTGGTAATTGTGAATGTGTGTGCTTGTGTGTACACTTGCGTTCGCCCTCGTGCTTGGTGTGCCTTTGGGCATCAACCTTTGCCCATTCACCAACGGCTCTCCTCCCCACGTCTACCACCTGACCCCCTTCTCCTTCTCTTTCACCGCAACAGGTACGGGAGCGCGAGCACCACGGGCCACGTCCGCGACAAGCAGCTGCAGGACACGCAGATAATGTTCCACAACGTGTGCACGTGTGCGCTTGAGGAGAAGCTGAGTCGGGTTGCGGACCAGGCCGTCGCTGCGCTCGTCAAACTCCATTCGCCAGGCATGATCCCGCTCTGGCGCCCGGGGAAACTCAGGTGCGGCGCCGAGTTGGGATCGGGGTCGTTGGGGGCGAGGGGAGGATTGTTGTTTGATCGGTTGCGGTTGAGTTTGTGGTTGTTACCATGAATTGTGCTTTGGTTATTTCTGTGTGTGTGCGTGCGCGGTTTTGACTGTGACTGCATTTGTGCACTCGGTTTGCCCTGTGCACCAGCTGCAGAGCACTGCGTTCTTACACACCCCAAACAACAACAACACCCATTTTCACTGCCAGGTTCTGGGAGGTGTCGAGTGACATGTTCATCACCATTTCCACGCACGTCACGCGCTTTGCCCGCGGCAACGAGCTGTTTGTGCTCAATCTCCTCAAGACGCTCATGTCCCTGCGCAACAGCTTCGTCCAGTCAAAGCGCGCCTACTTTGCCACCGCGCACGAGCTCGGTGCGTGCATGCATGCATGCAAGGCAATTCAGTTTCTGTGACACATGTGCCACGCTGGTTTTGTGGTCGTGATGGCGTTTGGGGGTTGTATTTCTATTTTCGCTGTCATGCGTTATGTACAACGCCGTGATCTCACGTGCACATGCCTGTGCGGCGCCATCCATGCACAGAGCGGTGGACGGCTGCGCGCACCCAGCTGGAGATTGTGCTGCTGACCAACCTGTGCTCCGTGGACCGGGAAGTTGTTGTCACCACAAAGGACT
>NW_004754916.1:760398-782898 GCF_000188695.1 Salpingoeca rosetta | reverse complement strand
CATTCACACACGCATTTGCACACGCACTCGTATGCAAGCATGTGCGTGCGTGCGCACCACGACACACTCCATTGCACTGCCAATGACAACCTCGACCGCCATTTTCCAACCGCCCCTGCCCCTTCTTGTTTCACCGCGTGCAACACAGGTGTGCACGGCCGCGATCCGGATGCAGGGCAAGGAGTACCTGCGCCGCGTCGTGGGCCCGCTGCTCACGCAGCTGCTGAAGGAAAACGGGACCGTCTCGTACGAGGTGGACGAATCAAAGCTTGGCGAGCACAAGGACCAGGTCGAGGAGAATGCACAGCGGTTGTGTGACCTGGCACAGTCTGTGCTCGATCGCATCTTCAGCACCATCGACGAGCTGCCGGAGACCCTTCGCGTATGTCGTGTTGCAATCCCCGCACTGCCCCTGCTAGCGGGAGGGGGAGAGGAGGGGCCGTTTGTTTGTTGCGCGGGGAGAGGGACGATAAGTGACAGGCGCACAAGTGCATCCAATATCGCATGCCTTTCATCGATACGATCTCACGCACGGCTTTTGCGTCCCCTGTATACACACACACACTCACTCACTCACACACACACTCACATACACACACATCACACTCACAGGCCATCTGCTGGGATGTGCGGCGGACGTCTGAGTCGCTCTTCCCTGACGCCGGGCTCACCGCTGTTGGCGGGCTTGTCTTCCTCCGCTTCTTCACCCCGGCCATCGTCTCCCCAGTGTCGTACGAGATGCTGCCTCCAAAAACAAAGTCAGACCCATGGAGAGAGAGAGAGAGCGTGTGTATCTGTCTGTGTGTATGTGTGTAACATTGAGTATTCCACGTGTTTCTGTTTTAAACGCACATCCATGCTTGTCCTGACTTTGCTCACCCCACGTCCCACCAATGCTGCAGATTGCCCGTGCCAGCCCTCCGCGCCCTGCTGCTCCTCTCCAAGATGCTGCAGGCGCTGGCAAACAACGCCTCGTTCTCAGGTGAGACCGCGAACCAACACATGTTGTCACCTCTGGTGTTACAGCAATTTCAACACACCCCAGCACACATGCACATACACGCGCGCGTACACAAATACATGCCCTTGTGTTCATGAGCCAACCCTCCTCCTTCCGTCTTTGTTGCACCATGCTTGTCCCAAACGCAGGCGTGAAGGAGGCGTACATGCAGCGGGTGAATGGGTTTATCGTGGACAACATGGAGCGCATGCAGTCGTACCTGAGCAGCGTCGCCGACCCCTCTGCTCTCTCCAAGTCCACGCTCACCGCACTCGACGCGTTTGGCATTGAAGTCGCAGACATCCGCTCCCCAGCAGCCTCCCTCGGTTGGTGTGTGTGTGCGTGCGTGCGTGCGTGTGTGTGTGTGTGTGTATGTGCATGTGTGCGTGTGCGTGTGCGTGTGTGCGTGTGTCTGTGTGTCTGCGTGTGTTGGGGTTCTGTTTTGGTTGAGGACTGTGTATGCAAGCGTTGGCTCTACTGTCATTTCAACTGACTGTCACACACACACACACAACACACACAACACACACAACACACACAACACACATGCACACACACACACACACACACACACACAACAGAGGCGTCCGTTGGCGGCGGTGAGGAGGACGAGGTGGAACCTGTCACCGACGCCGATCTCCACGCCCTTCACCGCATGGTCTTCGAAAACCTCGAAAAGGTGCGCACATCAGCTGACAATTGAGTGTGTGTGTGTGTGTGTGTGCACGGAGGGCAATTTTGGTTGTGTTCGCGTGCTTTGGTTGCTTGCTTTCAGGGATTGTGTTCGTCATCTCGTACGCACCTGCTTCCATGTACACTCCCAAGCCACTGATGATCATGCCATGCACTCCATCCCTTGCTTCACCGTGACCGATCGACACAGATTGGCCAGGACTTGGCGGCGAATGCGCGAGACATCAAAGACGTCTCGTCCATTTCCTCCTCGCTCCTCTTTGATCAGCTCGCCACCCTCCTTGCGCAACTCGGCGACCCGCCAAAGGTGCTTGTTTGTGTTGCTGTCATCTCGCTCGTGCTTCCTCCACTCGCAAGTATAACCAGTCACTCACGCACACACGCACACACACGCACACACATGTGTACGCACGCGCGCGCGCATACACACACACACACGCACACACATACACACACATACACACACACACACATGTCAGGCGACCACCACGCAAGGCTCCACATCGTATGCTGCGCGCAGCCGGGAGAACAAAAACCTGGAGGATTTTCTTGCCCGGCACGAATTTGTGGGCACCAGCACCGAAGACATTGAGAAGAAGCAGGTGTTTTTCAGGAGGTATGTTGTTGACGCTCACACGTGCTCGATCATCATGCCTTTTTCCCGCTTGATGTCTACAACAGGCCATTGAACGCCTTTTTCCTGTCACTGAACACGCGCACGCGCGCACATACCCACAAGCGAGCACACCGCTGCTCTTGCTGACATCCAAGTCATTTTTCCTCCCTCCTTTATTGCTTTCGATATCAGCGGCATGTCCAAAGACAAGCGGCCCGTCTTCTACCTCATCGCCCGCCGCTACCGTGCTGCCGAGGTACACCCTCTCATTCGTCTGTGCGTGTGTGTGTGTGTGTGTGTGTGTGTGTGTGTGTGTGTGTGTGTGTGTGTGTGTGTGTGTGTGTGTGTGTGTGTGTGTGTGTGTGTGTGTGACATTGCACAGCCTTTCACTTTCAACAAACATGTGAAGCACAACTTGACGAAGACTCATCACAGCCTTGTCCCTGTCCCATCCGTTCACACACGCACACAAACACGCACACAAACACGCGCACACGCGCATACACACATGTACACACGCACACACACGTGTGCATGTGCAGATTGATGGCGAGCAGCTGCTGTACTTCATTTTCCTGACGCTGAAGCCGCTGCTCTCCGCCAAGTTTGACCTGGTCCTAGACCTGACGGCCTTCTCGCGGCAGAACGAGCCGAGCGAGCTTGTGCTTGCCAAGTTCCTGGCCGTCGTCCCGCCCACCATTGTCGCGCACGTGGGCACCGCCTACTTTGTCAACGCGTCCTCAAGCTTCAAGCAGTTTGCCAAGCGCGTGGCGCGGCATGTGACGGCCTCCAAGTTTCACAAGGTCATCCGCTTTGTCAACGAGGTGGAGCTGCAGGAGTTTGTGCCCAACCCGGCGCTTCCAGCCTCAACGCACCGCTTGACGGAGGCCACCGACATCTTCTCAAACGTCACGTTGCACCAGACCAACAAGAAGACCCTGCCCGTTGTGTTCAAGGTGCGTTCGTTCGTATGCGTGGGTGTCTTGTTGTAGCGCTTTGCGAGGCTTGATGTTCTAATTGCTTTGTGTTTTGGGGGAGTGTGTTTTTGAAATGTGCTGACGGCGCACGTGCATGTTCATGTGGTGATTTCAACGTGACGCTCCGATTGCCCCATTTTGAACACGACCTTCAATCCATGCGTTTTTGTTACCTTTGGGCTGCCCACGTCACCGTTTTTTTTTTTTGCAACGCTGTCATGTACCTCTCACTCCCAGAAACACACACACACACACACACACACACACACACACACACACACACACACACACACACACACACACACATAATCAGGTTGGGTCTGTGTCGTGGCAGGTGGTGAGCGCGGAGAAAGTGAAGCTGTTCACGCACGCCGTGCGAACGGTGGACGTGTTCCCGGTTGCGGATCTTGTGGATGTGTTCAACTCGGGCATGACCGACGACGGACACGTGCGCATCCTCTACAGAGATGGCGAATCGCTCATCCTCAGCTGCGGCGAAACGAAGAAACTCGATGATGTATGTGCACATCTTGTACTCTGTATGCGTGTGTTAATTGTGTGTGTTGATCGTGTGTGTGTTGTGTGTGCGTGTGTGTGTGTGTGTGTGTTGTGTGCGTGTGTGCGTGTTAATTAATTGTGTGTGCATCATTCACCGTACGGGCGTGCCCTCTGCCCTCTCCCCCGTTTGTCCACTCCACCACCTCCCTTGCTGTTGCTCTTGCACATGGTGAAAACGACCCAAATCTCGCACATTGACACACCCCATTTGCTGTTCCCTGCTTCCTCTTCCTTCCTGCTTCCCTCTCCCACCCCCTCCACATTCAAAATTGAATGCAGGCCGTGTCGCAGGCGTGGACGCGCTACCTGCTGTCGCAGCCGGAGAACAAGAAGGAGTGGAAGGTCATGCGCCCAGCAGATGTGCCGGCAACGCTACTTAACATGGCGCTGCTGAACCTGGGCAGCGCAAACGCAAAGCTGCGGCTCGCCTCATACAACCTGCTGGCCAACGCCACCACGACATTCAACTTCCACATTGGCGGGGAGGTGATGGAGGCGAGCAGCCTGGTCATCCCGGAGAACAACAACAACTTCATCATCCGAATCTCAGAGTGCCTGTCTCACGCGGAGCCGGGCCTGACGCTGGAGTTTCTTGACGAGTGCATCACGGGCATCCGCAACTCCACGTCGGAGCAGAAGCACATCTGCCTCGAGTACATGGAGCCGTGGCTGCCGCGGCTGTGCGAGGACGCGGTAACGTCGAGCAAGGTCGCCGCCATCATCAAGGGCCTGGTGGACATGACCATCCACGAGAAGGACCTGTACCCGTCCCTGCAGGCAACGGTGTGGAGCACGGTGGCGCGGGTGGACGAGCTTGCGCGCCTGGTCATCCGCGAGTTTATGTCCACCGCGGTTGAGCACGGCCCGGACACGCAGGCGGCGGAGCTTTTGGCGGATGCGGCCGTCAGCCTGGGCAGCGTGAACGCGTCGCTGGTGGCGCAGGAGGTTGTGGCGGAGGTGCTGCGCGTGCTGCGGGACACGGGGAGCACCCGGGCCAAGTGCCTGTCCCAGCACAAGCTGTGGCCGCGGCTGCGCGTTCTGGCGCGGTTCTTGCTGAAGCTGTCCTTCAACAACTGCTTGGATGTGCAGCGCAACCTGCCGGACATCTGGTTCATCGTGACGATGATGGTGGCGGTTGGCCCGCCCAGCACGCGCGCGGTCATGCACGCCATTGTCACCAACGTGACGCAGAGCATGTGCACGAGCCTGCAGCTGGAGGAGGAGCGCATGAAGGCGCTGCGCATTCAGCTGGAGAACATGGCGCTGCCAAAGCTGCTGCTGCAGTTTGGCGTGTCCAGCAAGCAGCCGCTGTGCGACCTCGTCAACAGCGGCCTGCCGTCGTCTGACAGCAGTGCACCCGGCGCCAGCCGCCGCCCGAACCCGGCCAACGCCAGCGGAATCAGCGGTGGCGCCGGCAACAACCACACCCACAACCACACCAACAGCGGCAGCGGCAGCGCCACCGGGCCCAGCAGCCACGGTGTAACCCACGCCACCATGGGTAACAACAGCGGTGGTGCTGGTGGCGGTCGTATGGCCACAGCAAACAACAGCAACAACAGCAACAACAGTGGTAGCAACGTGTCTGCAGGCAGCGGCAGCAGCAATGTCCGCTACCTCAACCTGCCATCGCCCGGTATGGGCAGTGGCAGCCGCGCAACGTCGCCTTCCTCGCCCGTGCCTGCGCCAGGTTCAAGCGCAGCAGCAGCAGCACAGCAAGGGGCACCATCGAGCAGCAGCGGCGGTGCGGGCATGTTCAACAACCCGCTCGCGTCTGCCGGTGGCGGCTCCCCGCGCTCGCCACGTGCACATCATCACGTGCACAGCGCGAGTGCCAGCTCAAGCGTTGCGCTGGGTGCACCTGCATCATCATCATCAACAACAACAACAACAACAACAACAGGCGCACCAACCAGTGCGGCCACTGCTCCGTCGTCCGTGACTGCCACTGCGGCGGCGGTGGCGGTCAGGTCTGCTTCCCGGGAGCCGCGCGTCGGGTTGGTGTCTGTGCAGAGCGTGGTGGATGTGCTGCACGACATTGTGTGCGAGGTGGAGGAGCACGCGCAAGCGTGGCGGCGGCGGTGGCTGCAGCTGCTGCTTGAGGTGGCGCGGGACCAGAGCAACACGGTGCTGCGGCCACGGGCGTTTGTTGCGCTTGGCGTGATCACGCCCACCACGTCGGCCGACCTGATGGCGCTGGTGCTGGGGGCGCTCGGCACCGCGCTGTCGCAGGAGGATGTGGAGCTCGCGGACGCCATCCTTGCGTGCCTGGCGCGGCTGCTGGCGCTGGTGGAGGAGGGCGACTTTGACTACCACATGCTCATGTTCTGGGTGTCCCTGGCCATCCTGCAAGTGGGCATTCAGCCGCTGTACAGCTCTGCGCTGTCTGTGCTGGAGACCACGGTGAACACGATGGAGGACCACGGCGTGTTTGCCTCGCGCCCCGTGGCGGATGTTGTGCTGGCTGCGCGCACGCAGGCACGCGCGCTGTTTGACCAGCTGGAGCAGCTATGCGGGCTGTCGTTCACGGGCAACTTCAGCTTTGCCATGAGTGCGACGCTGCTGCGGGCGTTTGACCACCCCAACCCCGTGACCATCCTGCGCGCGCGCCGCCTGCTTGCCGTGTTCTTCACCACGGCGCAGAACGCCGCGCTGGCTGCTGCCGAAGCGCACCGCCCACCGTCCCCGAGCGTGGGCTCCGTGTCCACCGCCAGGAGCCTCGGCGTGCCGTACCAGCCGTTCCGTACCCGCCCGAGCTTTGACGTGGCCCCACGGCCGCAGCTGTCGATGCGGCGCTTCTCACGCTCGCAGCCGAGAAAGCCAAAGCGCAGTCAGCAGCAGGGCGGGAGCCAGGCGAGCGGGTTTGGCGACGCTCGCGCTGCCTCTGCCTTGCTCGAGATGCACGAGGAAGCAGCGGCTGAGCACGACGCCCCCAAGCCCGCACGTGCCACGCACACGGCTGGCAACGCCTCTGATGATGAAGACGACGATGAGGAGGTGGAGCTACTCGGACGAGACGCGCGCCACCGCATCTCGGAGAGCTCTGAGCGGTTGCCGGCTGGGTTTGCCTCGGCGGAGGTGGCCGTGATTCCACGGAAGTCGCGCGCAGATGGCGGCGACGGCGGTACTGCGAGAGGCGGCGACACTGGTGATGACGATGACGCCAGCAGCAGTGACGGGAACGAGGAACCTGCACAGGTCTCTGAGGCGATGCTTGGGTACGTGTGCGCGCTCTTGCCCATTGACGAGAATGTGCAGGAGTCGTTTGTGAACCCGTTTGGGGAGTTCAAGTACCGCCACATCATTTCTGCGGCGCGGGACGACGCTGCTGCGCTGATGCTGGTGATGATGTGCGCCAAGCTTGGCCAGAGCGCACACCAGCTGCGGGAGCAGGCGTTTCTGCTTGAGTTTTTGGCTGAGTTTGCGGAGCTGCGACCGGCACCGTTTGCGCTGGTGGAGGAGGAGCTGCTGGAGATGGTGCAGCGCACGCTTCGCCGGGCGCAGGACGCGGAGATGGTGCGCAACTGCCACCGGCTGATTCGGCACCTGGTGGAGGCGACGCTGCGGCCGCAGCAAGAGCAGGTGGTGGCGCTTGACAAGCTTGGCTTCTCGGGCCTGTGGTCTGCGTCCAGCTTTCCCTCGCTCTCTGGGCAGGACACGGCGCAGCGACTGCAGCTGTGCGGGCGCATCTTGGCGCAGATGCTGTCTGAGACGCAGCGGTCGCGCGCGGCATCTGCCAGCGTCACGCGCGCGCCCAAGCCGCACGCCAAAACGAGCATGCATGTGGGTCGTCACGATGCCGATGCTGATGCTGATGCTGATGGTGAGGCGAGTGGGGGCCATTACGCTGGGGCCCGGCTGGGCAGCCTTGGCGTGAGGACCGAGGCGAGGCGTGCAGCGGCCTCGCTAGTCCACGGGTCTCTTGACCAAGAAGGGGGACAGCATGCGCAAGTCACCGAGAAGACGGCGGCTGAGTTACAAGAACAAGATGAGGCAGACGAGCAGCGTCGCCCGACACTTGAACTGACCGACTCCAGTGCCCTCGATTCTTGCGTCTAGTGATATGTGTGTGTGTGTGTGTGTGCGTACGTATGCATTGTGTGTGTGTGTGTGCGCGTGTGTGTCATGAGCGCCTGCGCCGCTTTTTGTGCGTGCGTCTGTGTGCACGCACGCCCATCCCTGTGTAGGACGGTCTCACACCCTTCAGTGTGCATCTCTCAGTTTTTTGTTTTTTGTTTTTTTTTTTGTGTGTGTGTGCGTGTGTGTGGGACAACCCCCCCACCCTTGCTTGCGCCATCATTGACACTTGTTCTTAATTGTCACTTCGTTACCCTCTCCGCGTCCCCACGCCTGTTCCTCTGTTCGCCTTCGCCTTGTGCTTCGTCTGCTCGCTTGTGTCATGAGTGAGAACGATCAACAACGTACACGACCCAATGAACTGCCCAAGGGAGCGAATGCCATCAACAATCACACTTAATCGCTTGCTCCTTTCGTTGCGCTTTTGTCTGCTTGCTTCTCTGCTCCACACGCTCGCATCTTCCCTTCTCTCCGGTGGTGGTGGCTGTGGCTGTTGCCTTGCTCCATCTCACTCTCTCGTCTCACCCTCTCGGCTCACTCTCACCCTCTCTTCCACACACACACACACACACACACACACACACACACACACACACACACACACACACAGGCAGACTGTTCATCGTACACGCACCCACACGCCCGCGCACATCCGAGGCGGTGTTGGCCATCGCGTGCAATGTGTCTAGATTGCTCACGTTGCGCAGGATGTCCCATGGCCCACGACGCAATCCATGAACACCAACACGAAGCACAACAAAGCGAAGCAGAGCAAAGCAAAGCGAGCAAGCTGCCACAACCGAGCCATCTCGCAACGCCACTCCAGCAACCTGCACCCGACTTAACATAACACCCCTTTTTTGTGGTGTTGTGGGCGACAGAATGTCCGCGTGTCCCGCAAGATTGCCCCGCAAGCGACTCGAATCTCTTTGTTCGCAAGTGCGAATCGCCCACGATCACTGCAAACAAAGGCGAAAACGAGCGCCAAATGGCATGGGCGTAGAGGAAAACCGTTGGGAATCATCGTCGAATGCTCGTCGAGTTTAGGACGGTCGGATGCGGGTATTATGTGTGCTGTCCACTGGTTTTCTCAGCCCCGCTTCCCTCCCAAGTGCTCTGCACACGAACACAAAAAAGTCGTCGTGCTTGCCATGAGCAACAAAGAGACAAACACACACACACACACACACACACACACAAACAGCACCGCCACAAAAGCAACAAGGCACCGTCCGCAGACACAACAACAGGGCACTCACACAGCGACACGACTCCAAAAGAGCCATCAAGCAAGCAGTCTGTTGGGCCTCTCCCTCCCTTAGTTGTTCACAGCACCGCGATTGGATATCCACTGGAGCACAGGAGCACAACACCAGCGAGACTGCCTGTAGTCAGCAGGCACGAAGGCACGACGCCCAACCTCCCCCTTCCCCAGCCCACTTGCTCGTATTGGCTGCGTGTGTCCAAGCGTCCGCAACGAAAGCAAGTGTCGAATTACAGTTGTTGTTTTTTTGCTCCACCACTCGTCCTTGCTTGTTTACTTGACTGGCTGCCACGTCGCCGCCTCTTCCTGTGCCAACAACCGCGCGTGTGCCGCCATCAGAACTGTTCGGCATCTGAACACCCTCCTTGCCTCTCCTCCTCTCCTCCAGTGTCTTGCTCGCTCGCTTGCTTGGTGCGGGGAATGCTGGGCAACACACACATGGGAGAAGGTTGCCCTTTGTCCAGTCGCTTCCACCTGCTCGATTTCTCTTCCTCTCCGTTGTTGACTTCGCGTGTGCGTTCGAGCGCGTTGTTCCTGCTGTGCTACATATTTTTTAGTGTTGTTGTTGGTGCTGCTTTTTTCAGTGCTCTCTGAGTGAGCTGGGGCTGGGTGCTTGTTTGTGACCGTTGAAGCCCCTTCCGCTGCTACTCCCCCCCCCCCTGTCTCCCCACCCCTCTCACAAAACGCATCTTGTTGCATACCACTGGGGCTGCCCGCCCATTATCTCCTGTCACAGCTGTTGTTGGCTGCCTGCGTGCAGCAGCACCCTCGCTGGCCTTGAGGTTTCGTCCCTCCCCCGTGTACCCAACTGTGTTTTACTTGGACGCTTTTTCGCCTCCTCTGCCCAAGCCCACCCAAGCCAAGTCAACCGGCCCACGCCGCACCTCAGCGTTGCAACCGCTCACGTCCTGATACGGACGCAGAGAGGTGTTCTGTGGCTGCATGCAGAGCATAGAGGATGGATCCGAGATGGCCTGAACAGCACGATGGGTCCAATTCCCAGCAACCACCTTCCACACAATCCACTGCCACTACAACCACGCATTCTGTCATTCCCGTGACCACAATCTCACAGCCACGTTCCACACCGTCCACCGCCACCACAACCACACCTTCTGTTAACCCCAGGACCACGATGTCCTCCACAAGCGCAACTTCCCTGTCGCTGTTCCCCGACCCTCAACACGGCATGTTTCCGCCAACGATCCCCTCAACACTGGCGTCCTTCCTCGCGCCCGACATCTTCAGTCTTCCTTTCCCTACTGCCGCAACAGAACGAACCGCAGCGCAGACAACAGCGGCAACGGCTGACACAACGGCTGTCCCGCCCCAACCAGTAGCAAACATGGGAGGGCGTGTCGAGCCGTCGTCCGCCTCAGCATCAGCACGTTGCAGGACAGCAGTAACAACCACACTGGACATGAGCAAGGCGCAGCAGATGGTCCCGGGCCATCAACCAGCACACGCACACCACCCGCCACAACAACAACAACAACAACAACAACAACAACAACAGCAACAACAACAACAACTTAAGCAACAACAACAACAACAACAACAACAACAACAACAACAACAACAACAACAACAACAACAACAACAACAACAACAACAACAACAACAACAACAACAACTTAAGCAGCAACAACAACAACAACAACAACAACAACAACAACAACAACAACAGCAACAGCAACAGCAACAGCAGCAGCAGCAGCAATCGTGGTTGATGGCTTCAACCATGAGTCAGCTCCCCAGTCTAGGCTGCCACACGACGGCCCGCCAACAGTTCACCCAACAGCAGCAGCAGCAGATGCTGCAGCAACAGCGCGCAGCAGCGGCGGCGGCCAGCAATCCCAAGTCGTCCTCGTCGTCACCCAAGTCTTCGTCGTCGTCCAAGCCTTCCTCATCGTCCAGGAGAAAGAAGAAGGCTTGTGCCAAAGACAAGGACAAAATCAAGCGGCCGCTCAATGAGTTTTTCCTTTACAAGAGAGACAAGACGCAGGAGGTGAGCATATCCCCATTGGTGGGTTTCTTGCTTGGTGTGCGTGGGTGTGTTTGTGTGTGAGTGTGTGCTGGTCGTACCATGGCGTCGTGCAGCTTGCCTCAACACAACCTCGCCCCTTTCCGTTGCTGCACGCTGGCACACCCGCTTGTTGTGGCCGTCACTGTCACTCACTCCATCTTCCTCGGATACACGCACACACATGATCACATCACACTCACAACCACAACCACACGCATACACGTAAACACGTATCTCCCACCGCCATCACACTGGTGCAGTTGAAGCGAACAAAGGCGCAGCTCAAGATGAATACGCTCAACGCGGAGATTGGACACTTGTGGCAGAACGAAAGCCAGGAAGTGAGAGATCATTACAAGAGGCTGGCAGAGAAGCAGAAGGAGGAGCACAAGCGGCTCTACCCCGACTACAAGTTTCAGCCACGCAGACAGACCGCCAAGCCAAAGTCATCGGCATCGTCATCGCCGCCGCCATCGCCACGACCAACGTCGCGTGCACCCGCCAAGTCTTCTGATGCCGCAAGTGCGGAAGGCACGCCACACCCAAGCTCAATGCCACAGCCGTTCCATGAGGGCGGGAGCAGTAACAGCGGCAGCAGCGGCGCCCGTAGCAGTCGTCAGTCCGGTCGCAGCAAAAGTGGTGGCAGAAGAAGAGCGCGCGCGAGAAAACGACGACCACCACCAGCACCACCACCAGCAGCAGCAACAACAACAACCCCAAGCTCATTTCAAAGAGCGACAGCACCAGCAGTAGTAGTGGGCCGCATGTCGTCCCTATCATCAACTTCAACCACACAAGCGTCATCACTGTCGTCATTGTCCTCTGCCGTGCATGCACGACCCTGTGCCCACTTCCCACCCTTTGTACCGAGCTCTCCGCGCCGCCGCAGACAGCAGCAGCTGCTGCCGCACGGCCGCCCCCGCCAGCAACAGCGGCAGCACCAGGGACAAGCAGCCCACCCTGATTCTGCGCAGCTGCCGGCAGCAAATCCATTCAGACTTGGGTCGGATCCACCATTCAGCCACCTCATGAGGGGTCTTGGGCAGTCCCTGCAGCAGCAGCAGCAGCAGCAGCAGCGAAGACTGCCATTGATGACAAGCACGCACTCTTCGATGCCTCCTGCGCCACCCAGCATATTGCAGCAGCAGCAACAGCAGCAACAGCAGCAGCCACCTCGGACGCTACGCGCACCTGCCCCTTCTACACTCACTGGTCCCTTGGCACATCCCGCTCTTGGTCTGCTTCCGACACAGCGACTGCCACAACAGCAACAGCAGCAGCAGCAGCAGCAGCCAGTGCAGCTTCCAGCACGTGCGACAGCGCAGGCAGGGAACGCAGCACACCCTGTCCTCTTCCCCGTTTCAAATCGAAACGCAAATCACATTGCTGGGGTCAGTGACACCGCCGCAAGCATGCGTGGTCCCCGCGGTGGTCCTCGCGGTGATGGCGCTGGGGGTGGTGTTGGGGATGATTCGACAACGTCCGACGCCAGGCGCCTGATGCAGATGTCCGCTGCAGTGCACTTGGAGAGGCTGGAGCAAGAAGTGCCGCAGCTGGATAAGCAAATGCTGCTTGCCATGTTGGAAATGATCCTGCTCAACCCGAGTGTGGCGCTCGGTCAGCTGATGGAACAGCTGCAGTGGCACAGGCGACGAGCGGGACAACCAGAGCAGCAACCTGTGCAAGGGCAACCTGTCGGTCACCAACGTCAGATGTACGAGCCAGAGGACACGCCAGGGCAACAACAACAACAACAACAACAACAACAACAACAACAACAACAACAACAACAACAACAACAACAACAACAACAACAACAGCAGCAGCAGCAGCAGCAGCAGCAGCAGCAGCAACAACAAGTACCTGCGGGCTCGGTATCTGAGATTGTACATTTAACCCCTCAGCTTCACAGCCTTGTCCAGGGACACATGTCACACTACCGCTCCGCCCAAGGTGGTGATGCTGAAGCCGAAGCTACAATGACGACAGCCACGACTTCCTCTCTCCCCCCTTCCTCTTCGTTTAATCCTGCCATCTCAGCTCAACCCCACATAACAAGCAGTGCGCCACAACAGCCGGGCGCTGCTAATTCATCCTCCCATCCCGCTGCGTCTGCACCGTCCGCACTTCCTCCGCACATGGCGCCAAGCGGCGCGTCGGCATTTTCAACAGGCATGGCCCCTGCCACGTCCTGGGCCATGGCGCTCCTCAGCGACGACAACGCGAACAAGCGAGCCAGGATGATGTCTACCCTGCACGACCGCCTGTCGCCATTTCTCTTGTCACCCCTGCTCACGTCCCCGGAGCCCGAGCGTGAAGACACGCATCAACTGCAGTCCTCCACCACAGCTACCGGCAACAGCAGCAGCAGCATGCTTGCCAACATTCCCAGCACCCACGACAGCAGCACATCGACTTTGGGCGGCCAAGGAGGTCCCTCTTTGGCACGCACGACTGCTGCCACGATCACGGGGGCGCAGGTGGCGGCCATACTCGGAAGCAGCGCGCTAGCGCCCGCATCGGCACCAACATCGCAACCGGCCGCGTCAAGTGCGACAGCGCTGTCGTCGTCATGGCCCGGGCTGACGTCGTCGTCGTCATCGTCGATGTTGGACGAGCCCTTACCGTCATCGGTAGCCATCTCGCACCCGTTGTTTGGCGGCGCCCAGATGCTGGGGATGGACCCAACCTTTCCCGCAGCCGAAATGCGGCTGCGGCAACAACGGCAGCAACGGCAACAGCGCCACAGCAGCGAATACGCCGGTGGGGCTGGTGGTAGCAGTCGCATTGGGCTGGACAATCACAGCAACGGCAACACGAATGTAGGCGGCGCTGATGTTGATGGTGCCGGCAGTGGTGGACTGGAGGACTTGCCGCCATTTGGCGGTGAAGCCGACAACGAGTGGCTGGATACGAGCGAGGCCATGCAAGACCTCCCACTCTCGGACCTGTTTCCGCCATCGACCTGCGGCGACACGTTGCCCCGGCGCACGTCTGCTATGGGCTTCTTGAGGAGCATGGATGGTAGTGGTGCATTTGGCACGACCATTGATGATAGCGGCGGTGGCGGCGGCGGAGGTGATGGTGCCACTTTGAATATCGACAACCCGACACACACATTATCGGGTGGCGGTCACACGCACAACACAGGTATTGATGATGGCGGTGGCTTTGCACACGTGGGTAGTGACAGTGGCGGACAGGGCGTTGCAGCACACGATAATCAGCATGGAAACCGAGACAACGACAATCCTGGTGATGATGATGACGATGATGATGATGATGGCGGTGCCACGGTTGATTTGGCCCTGTCGCTCATGCCATCCGTCCAGGACAGACCAAACAACGACAGCGGTGCTGGGCGTGGTGATGGTGATTACTAACATGACGGCAACAGTGGTGGGTCCTAGTTCTGATTGGGTTCAACGAACGTTGCGTTGTTCCACTGGCTCTGTTGTGTGTTGGTGTGTGTGTGTGTGTGTGTGTTGGTGTGTGTGTGTGTGTTGTGCTCGGGCCGTATTTGTACTCGTTTGTAGGCTTATGTTGTAGTGTAGGCGTCGATGGCATGCCATCACGTTCATGCGTGTGTTTGCGCTGCTAGGTGCACGCAAAACGGCAAGCACTGGATGGGGGTTTCAGTTTATTTATCGTTGCCATCATGGGATGCAACAGAACGCACGCTCCTGGTGCTGTGTACGAAACACGCCACAGATCAGTAATCGGCATTGTCAACGACAGTCGCAATACACAAGCAAAACGAAATTGGAGCCATTTAAAGGAGGGAGTGCCCAAAGCGTGCGTGGGTACTCGTGCGTGGATGTAGGAAGTTCATGCACATTCACATGTATTTGTGCTTGAATCAGAGAGAGACAGAGAGAATGTGTGTGTGTGTGTGTGTGTGTGTGTGTGTGTGTGTGTGTGTGTGTGTGTGTGTTTAATTGTGGATTTCATGAGGCTGGCGGTCCCCTGTCTGGAATTGGGACTGGTTTTGAAAAGTGCATTGCTGCTGGCGCGGCAATCCCAATATCCACCCGGTTCTTGTGCACCTATCATGGCAGTGTGTGTGTGTGTGTGTGTGTGTGTGTGTGTGTGTGTGTGTGTGTGTGTGTGTGTGTGTGTGTGTGTGTGTGTGTGTGTGTGTGTGAAAACGATGTGTTCGAAGTGTGGTATCAAGTGCGCAGCAGGTTCAAGCGGCAACGGACAACTACAACGACGGCCTACTATTGTCACAGAAAGCCCTTGTACCTGAAACGCGGGCGTAATCCACGCACCGCACGAACACTGCGCCCCGCTCCAGTTGAAGGATCCAAGCCGATATTGGCACTTTGGACATGTAATCTAGTGGATTCGACAGGAGACAAGCGAGGAGTCGTGTCAATGTCACAGCGAGACCCAACCAAGTCCAGCCACTCTTTTCTTTTCTGACGTGTTCAAATAAAAACGCAGAGGAATCAGCACCTCTCACACACATGGGCAAATACACACACACTCGCACACACACACACACACACACACACACACACTCACACGTGCGAACAAGCAACAACACACCTTGCCCTCGACGACGCCGTCCACAACCTCGTTCATCCACGCCATTGGCTCTGCAAACACTGACGAACACAGGTCTTGTTGCCTGCAGGCACGCACGAAGCAAAGACAGTCAGTGACCAGTGAAGAGAGAGAAAAGGGGTTTGCGAGAAATCCATGTGCGACACCCGAAACACACACACACACACACACACACACACACACACACACACACACACACACACACACACACACACACACACCATGCACACGCATGCATGTATCGTACGCGTGCATGTCGCGGCGGCGGTAGCGGAAGGAGATTTGCCCCTCGCCAGGGGTGTGCTCAAGAAGATTGCGGCCATGGAACACAACGCGCCTTCAAAGTCCAGGTTGGTGGTCATTGGGTGGGGGGGGGGATGAGCGGTGCTGACATTTGTGCGAGGGAAAAAAAAAAGGGTGTATGATTCTCAATTCCAATTTCGCTGTTGCTGCTTTGGGGCCAGTGGCACAGCTGGCCTCAACACGTGGGTTAAACCTCAATGAAACCACAACAAAACTTGGGCACAGAACAATGGTTCACAGGAAGGTGGACAAGAGGCACAGGCGAGGGCAGTCCGTTTTCTGTACCCACAAGAAAAATAAACGCCGACACACCTGCACTTTCGACATCTGACGGGCACGTCGCCCTGCGTCAAGGGAACAGTGATGGGGTCTGCGGCAAGCGCGGACGGCTGGATCTCTTGTCCCCCTGGCAGCGGTGGGAAGGGCACCACAAACGCCAAGAAAACGGTGTCAGCACATTGACACACACACACACACACACACACACACACACACACACACACACACACACACACACACACACACACACACACACACACACACACACACACACACACACACACAGAGCAAAACTCGTAGAGTCGTGCCAGCACCGTACATGCTCGCTCGTCAGCAAGGTTGTGGAGGCGGTGTAATCTGTACTCTGGATGGTCGTCATCAATTTTGTTACCCATGGCAGCAAACAGCTTGAGCTGCTTCACAAACCCATCATTTGGTCTGCGTTGTGTGTGTGTGTGTGTGTGTGTGTGTTTGTGAAATTGTGCGTATGGATCTCTCGGGTCATCGTGAACGGACAGAACATCACACATGCACGCCGCGTGCATGCAAAGCGTGCAATGCTCGCACCTTGCTTCTCTGTGAACTTTCTTCAGGGACCGGAAAGCTGACCCCGGTGCCTCTTGCCGTGAATACATTATGTAAGCCAACGCCACTGCCACGCTCCTGGACATGCCTGCTTGGCTGAGAGCACCCAGGGCACCAACGAAGCGCGCAACGCATGAGCAAAGGGATCAAACAAGCAATCGAAACTCACGTGGTGATGGCAGGGGATGTGTGTGGCAAGGGTAAAACGCATAGGCGGCGCCTTCATCAATGCTTGAGCGTCATCTTTGTGTGTGTGTGTGTGTGTGTGTGTGTGTGTGTGTGTGTGTGTGTGTGTGTGTGTGTGTGTGTGTGTGTGTGTGTGTGTGTGTGTGTGTGTGCGTGTGTGTGTTTCTGTGTGTGTGTGTGTGTGTGTGTTTGTGTTGCCTCAGTTAGGCACTCTGCTCACCAGTGGATGAGAACGCTGCCACCGATGCCGAGGGAATCATCGATGAACTGCATGCATCCTGGAAGGAAGCTGAGCAAGTCAGATGTCTCCTCGTCCGTGATGGGCACCTGCTTGAACCTTCGCACGCAGTCTGGTAGATACCTGGTGCAGGCATTTGGATTTGGATGCGAACGAGATGTGTTTTGTGTGCGGTGGGCAAGGGATGCGGCGAGAAGAAACGAGACAAATGCGCACACGCACACACGCACAAGCACAAGCATATGCACGCACAGATTTACACGCACACACACACACACACACACACACACACACACACACACACACAAGCATACGCAGGCACGCACGCACACCACATTTACACACGCACGGCTTTGTGTCCTCCACGAGGACGCTGATGACGGCGTTGATCTCGAGTTCCTTCAGGCTCTCATGCGCTTGTAGGGCACCAAAATCGCCGACAAACACCCCTGCACACACCTCCACCAACACCACCATTGTTGCTGATCGCCTGTTTGGCCCTGTCTGTGCACCGTCGTAACTGAATGGTGAAGAGTGTTAACCTCCAGCACGTCACCGCGCAGCGTTGTTGCCTTTTGTGTTACTGCTGATGACCCACGCGCACGCTGCTGTCCTCTTCCGCCCAATACAAGTGTCTACACGACTGAATTCAGTCTTCGCACACTTCATGCTGTTGTTTTGCTGCCCACAACGAGACGCCCACAACAAGACGCCCACTCGACAACAGACACCTGCCGCACAACAAGAACAACAGCTCAGCAAACATGTCACGCAAAGGACGCCATCAGTGGTTCCGGGTGCTTGTGCACACCGCGGATGCGACCCTCGAGTTCTCCATCCAGGTGTGCATGTGTGTATAGCAGTTTTTGCAGATTTCTTTCGAGTCGTTCAATCAAGTCATGTCATGCAAGTCCTGCAAGTCGTGCAAGTTGACGTGCAACGTCGTGCATGCAAGCACGCAGCCCTGCTTCAATCTGCTCACACATCGTGTTTTTTGTGGTGGCGTTTGCTGCACTTCCTTCAACCAACTACCCATGCTTTGCTTTGTGCATAGCCCAAAACGACGGGGCAGGAGCTGTTTGACCTGGTCGTGCGCACCACCGGGCTGCGTGAAACATGGTTCTTCGACCTCTGCTACGAAAACACCAAAGGAAGAATGTCATGGCTCAAGCGCGAAAAGAAGGTGCATGTTCTATACAAAGCAGCGCACCCCTTCACACACATGCCCTTCGTGCCGATTTATGTTCTCTGTATCCTCTCCCAGCATCTCATTGCTCGTTGTGGAAAGGAAAGAGAACAATTTGTCTCACTCACTCGCATTCACGCGAATCACGTGCAGGTCTTGACTCAGGACGTGCCCCATATTCAACCTCTGCCCTTTCAGTACGTTGGAGTGAAGACAAAGCTGCAACTGTATCTACTTGCGTTCTTCATGCGACATGAAACAGGGAACAGCGTTGTTCTCTCGCTCTAACCGTGGCGATGGTGAGGACGGGCGACCTCAGACTCGCTTGCCTGGCTTGCACACTCTAACGCAAAGCATCGTGGTCACATGGCATTTGCATATCAAACCCTTCTTCCTCAGCTTCAAGGTCAAGTACTACCCAGAAGATGTGACGACGGAATTGATTCAACCAGTAACACAGAACCTCTTCTATCTTCACGTCAAGCAGGTGTGTGTCGACGTGCGCTTGCTTTCGCTTTGCTTTCCGCTGTTTCGTTGCACTTCGTATGCTTTTGCCTGCAAGCACTGAACTGTTTGTCCCATGCCATCTCACCCGACTGGTATTTTTTGCCATGCTGTGTGCATGCGCTTTGTTCAATGGTGACGACGTTGTAGATGGTCCTGGACGAAGAGCTCTGGTGCAAAGCTGAGCACTGCGTTGTGCTTGCCTCATTTGCCGTCCAAGCAACTGTGAGTGCGATTGTTGCGGAGCAGCAAGAAGGGAGAGGAATGGCATGGCAGATGCGCTTGTGTGCATATGCGTGTGTGTGTGTGTATTAGCTTTCTGCGTATTCAGCTGTGCGCGTGTGTGTGTGTGTGTGTGTGTGTGTGTGTGTGTGTGTGTGTGTGTGTGTGTGTGTGTGTGTGTGTGTGTGTGTGTGCGTGCGTGTATTTAGCTGTATGCGTATTCATGTTACCTATGAGCGTGGGCCGATTCAAGCTGCATTTCTGGAAGTGATGACTGTGTGCTTGCGTGCTAACACTCACCCGTGGTCTCCGTAGTTTGGAGACTACGACCCAGAGCTGTGCCCACCCGGATTCCTGCACGATATGCGGCTGCTGCCAGAGCGCATTCTCAACCAGTACCAGGTAACGCACACACAAGCGCTGCTTGCTTCTTTGCTGCTTTGCTTGCTCTTACTTTACTGAGCTTCTCCTTTGCACCGATTGAGGATGACTGGATGAGGCTGTTTCATTCAGTTTCTTCGTATTCACAAGCCCTCACAGCACGCACCACTACTCACTGTTATGGCGGACGTTCGTCGCTGATTAGATGACGCCTGAAATGTGGGAGGAGCGCATTGTCGAGTGCTACAAAAACTATCGCAACATGTTCCCAGAGGAGGCAAAGATGAAGTACCTTGCCTTTGCTCAGGTTTGTGTGCGTGTGTGTGTGTGTGTGTGTGTGTGTGTGTGTGTGTGTGTGTGTGTGTGTGTGTGTGTGTGTGTGTGTGTGTGTGTGTGTGTGTGTGTGTGTGTGTGTGTGTGTGCCCCGGGGGTTGTTGTTGGCACCTTGCTTTAGTGCTTTGCGTTGCTTGTCATCTTGCGGTTGTTTTTTCTGTCAACTTGGTTTGAGAGTCTGCTTCGTAGGATTGGTGCTCCTCCTTTTATTGTTTCAAGTCTCACTCGGCCTCTTCTCATCTGCGCACAGGACTTTGAGATGTACGGCGTCAACTACTTCCCAATCAAGGTGTGCCGTCAGAATCATTGAACAATGTGGCACGACCAAGCCACTTGCCTTGACCTGTATTCCATCTCGCGTGTGCCACCTCACTTTTCGTTTCTGTTTGTTTCGGGACAGAACAAACGCGGCACGCTGCTTTGGCTTGGTGTCGATGCACTTGGGTTGAACATTTACAAGTCAAACGGTCAGTCAAGGAGTGAAGCCTGCATGCTCCTGTTTGTGAAAAACTGCGCTGGGTACGTCTGTTTGCCCTGGTGGGTGACACGCAAGCACGGAATGCTGTTTGCTTCCACTAACTCTGCACACATGTACTACTCCACACACAAATCGTTTTCTCCGCACACCAACATTTTGCAACGGTCCACGCTCCCATCTTGCAGACAAGCTCACCCCGAGCATCTCGTTTCCCTGGAGTGAGATCAAGACGGTTTCTTACAACGACCGCAAGGTGTGCCTGCGTGTGTGTGTGTGTGTGTGTGTGTGTGTGTGTGTGTGTGTGTGTGTGTGTGTGTGTGTGTGTGTGTGTGTGTGTGTGTGTGTGTGTGTGTGTTGAGTGTGCGTGAGTGCGCGTGCTTGCGCGCGATCCAGAACGTCCATGTCCTGTTGAAATGTTGTTTTGCCTTGAAGTATTTCGACTTTACGTCAGCTCACATTTTGACTGCGACGGTGCATCGCTCCTCTTGCTTCTCGCTTTCTTGGTTTTCTTCTGTAGTTTGTGATCAAACCACTGGACAAGCATGCTGTGGATCTTGTCTTCTTTTCCACAGATCCAAGCGTAAGGGTTGCTTTGCATGATGTGCTGCAGTTTGTGATTGTGTGAGTTTACACGTGCATCCTCGTTGGTGCGCTGTGTTGGCCTTCTTGACAGCGACCATAGCGGTGGCGGCGATACCATCCGATCTCAGTGCGTTCCACTCTGTTGCTGTGTCACCCGTCTCATCTGTGTCTTTCTTCCTTGTCACCGTGTAGGTCAACAAGACCATCCTGCAACTGTGCATTGGAAACCACGAGCTCTACCTCAAGCGGCGAGGTGGCGTGATCACCAGCACATCTCAAATGGGCAACACTTGCACGCGCATCTATGGCGTGTTTCCTGGCACCTTCGCCCCTTGTGTCGCATATGCCCTTCCCTCTTTGTGCTTACATCGTCAACACCACCACTATCACCGACGCTCACAACCACAACAATGCGTACACGCTTCCACAACATTGCCGCCAAAATCATTTATCACCATCACTACAACCAGAGCCGGACTCGATCGAGGTGCAGCAGATGCGGGCGGAGGCCGCGGAGCGGCGCGAGCGCATGGACAAGGACCGCGGCAGACTCATCCGCGAGATGCAGGCACGCGTGTGTGTGTGTGTGTGTGTGTGTGTGTGTGTGTGTGTGTGTGTGTGTGTGTGTGTGTGTGTGTGTGTGTGTGTGCATCCGCTGTTTCTTTCTGTTTTGGATTGGCTGACTGTGTGTGTTGGATCGTCTCATGCAATGTACTTGTCACAGTGCACCCGTCACTGACCTTACGTCGTGTTTGTGCCATGAACACAGAGCCGAAAGCTGGCGGAGAGAGAAAAGGATAAAATGTCCATCAAATTGAAGCGCGCAGAGCGCAAGGCTGCGCAAGTGCGTATGCGTGTGCATGCATTTCTGTATTTGCGCGTGCATGCATTCGTTGCCGATGGTGTTGTTTCTTGGTTATGTCTTCTTCTGTATGCTCTTGAACATCTGTCCCGTGGCGGTCCACTTTCGGCTTCTGTTGTGGTTGCTCACCTGCAGCGTGCCTGCTTGCATGCACCTTGCTTCACGAGCTCAATCTCAGCCGCAACGCCCTTCAAACCACGCACCGTACATCCCACGCTTGCGTTGCATCCTTGCCTCATGCAGACGAAGCAGGACCTCTCACGCATGCGGGAGGCGGCGCAAATCCTGAGCGAGAAGGTGGAGATGGCGGAGGTGGAAACAGGCTTGCTGCTGGCGAAAGCACAGGAGGCCGAGACCACGCTGCAGCAGATGTTGCACGAGAAGGAGAGGACGGAGCAGGAGAAGCAGGATCTGGTGCGTCAGGCCCGCGACGCAAAGGAGTCGGCTCAAAGGTGCATGCTGAACCATTCGTGCTGCGACACGTGTCTGCGTTGGCGATGTTGTGTTGCAGGTTCAGATCATCGCTCTCTCTCTCTCTCTCTCTGTCTCTCTCTCTGTCTCTCTCTCTGTCTCTCTCTCTC
>NW_004754916.1:741638-760124 GCF_000188695.1 Salpingoeca rosetta | reverse complement strand
GCAACCGCGGGTAAATCAACTCCATAGGCTGTTTGCCTAGATATCGAGTCGTGTAATTTTGTAGCACATCACACTAAAGAGGCACCCTCACTGCAAAGTGATTACTTTTCATAGAGGGGCAGGTGTTCAAGAAGCCTAGTTATGATTCTTTTTCTTCAACAACACAGAGGGCCCCCCTCTATAATCAAGGATGAACAGAATCCAGCATGTTTTAGAAATTTCGTGTGAACCTCCTGATCCATCGTGGCCAAGGAGAACGCTGTCAGGGAGGACGAGTGGCGGATGCAACTGAGTAGTCGGGTGGGAGGAGGAGGAGGAGGAGGAGGAGGAGGAGGAGGGGGAGGAGGGGGAGGAGGAGAGTGTTGGACTGAGACGACATGAATCTATGAATCTATGAATGAATGAATGAATGGGCCAGGAGTTTGGGAAACTAGCTGCCTATGTCATTCCCATTGCCATGCCAGCTGCAATCATGAATCTCCACCACCACCACCACCACCACCATCAACAAATTACTAACAACCCAACCGCTAATACCACCCAACCGAACGCGACCAACGGCCAGGGTCACCGCCGCGTGAGACGGAGCCGCGTCCGCACCCGCAGCCGCCGCAGCGCCACGACTCGCGCCTGGAGGCCGCCATCAAGAACATCTCCATGGACCTGGAGGGGCTGCAGGTACAGCCTCAAATGATGATGATGGTGGTGGTGGTGGTGGTGGTGGTGGTGGTGGCTGTGGTGACTGTGGTGGTGATTTGGCCGCTTGTAAACATCGTATCATGTGTTTGTGCCTTCTCACTCTCATGTGATGTGCTGATGCTTTGTTGCTTTGTTGCTTTGTTACTTCATTCTCCAAATGGGTTGCGCTGTTCAATTCACCCCCCCCCCCTTCTCTCTCTCTCTCTGTGGTCCCCAGATTGCGGATCGCAAGACCACGGAGGACCAAATTCACGAGCAGAATGCGGCAACGGGCGAAACAAAATACGACACCCTCTCACGCGTACGGTCCACATGTGCACATGTTCCTTTTGTACAGCCGATGTTTTGGCACGGCGTTGACGTGCTTCTGTGCTGGTGTGCTACTGTGCTGGTCCGTTGATTGTTGCCATCTGCGTGCAATGTTTGGGCAAGTATGTGTGTGTGTGTGTGTTGTTTTGGCGACGTCGTTGTTGTCTGAGCTTTGAATCGTATTTCCGCGTGCGCATTTGTCTTCGCTCTCGTCGCACGTCAACCGCCTTGCCCTTGATTCACTGCCATCTGTAGTGATTCGTTAAATCCCTCCATCGTCATGTCACACCACATCCACCACGTTGCAGATTACGCGTGGGTCCGCCAAGTCCCGCATCACATTCTTCGAGGAGCTGTAGCCGCTCCCGAAAGAGAAGGATGAGAGATGGAGGATGCAAGCAAGAAGAAGAAAGGCAGGGCGAGAAGGGGACGCGTGACTCCTGGTTTGTGTGTTGCTGTGTTCATGAACTTGCTCGCCTCACGTGTGAGTGAGTGAGTGTGTGTGTGATATCTCAAGTCAGACAAAGAGTGTTGTGCACTGTGCCCTTTATCCCCCTCTTTCACTCATCTTTGGCTGTTGTGCACGTGGCAGCACTCGCAAAAGCTCATAAAACGCGCGCCATGAACGTGCTGTCGAGATGTAATGCCGTGTAACAAAACGAGAGCACACGCCTCGAACCAGCAAGTGTCTATGTCCACATCCACACATCCACCATGTGTACAAGGTGCCGTCAACGTAGCATCAAACAAGCGTTGTGGCGCACTGTTGTTTCCTTCCACACACATTGCTCCGTGGTAGCTGTCGCACAGCAGCCATCAGTCAAACTCCCGAAACGCTCTCCGCAAATGCCACCTGTTCCGGGCGGGCGACATTGGACAAGTGGAGTTGGTCAAAGGTGAGAGGTGGTGGAGACAAGCACATGTAAGAAAATGTACAAAGACGTGGAGGAGCGACTCTCTCAACACACACACACACACACACACACACACACACACACACACACACACACACACACACACACACATTGACGTACTTGTTTCTGTGTTCGCCACTCTGTTCTCTGACAGCGACAGTCCGCAGAATGCTCGCCAGGTATTGCTGTAGTGGTGCGAGTCATGATGAAAGCATTGCCGCGTGAGCGTCGAATGGGAGGGGCACACCGATTCCTTCACAAAGACGCAAACACACACGGACACAGACATACAGAGAGACAGACAGACAGACAAGCACACACACACACACACACGCACACACATGAGATACATACCGCTGGCTGTTGTGTGAGCTGTGAGAGCTGATCCAGTGTGTAGTACTCGTGCTTCCTGAACAAACCAAACAACAGTTCCTGCCAAAACAACGCGAGCCACATGCACACACGTGCCACGCGTGATGTGAGCAAGCACTTTCGCACAAACGCAGGCACAAAGCAACGACAGGCGAGTCAGACGCATGCGCACAACACATATGCACACGCATGCACAAGACACACACACAAGACACACATACACACACAAGACACACAAATACACGCACACACAAGACACACACACACACACACACACACACACACAAAAGACACGCACGCAACCATGAGCTTCACACTGACCTTGACTTCCTTCTCCGGTTTCCTGGTCTTTGTGCGCTCGCGCTTCTGTGTCTTGATGAGTGACTGCGTCATAAGCAAGCCGTCTTGTGTCCTGACAGCAGCAGCACAGCGAAGATGGCAACGTGAGGTCGGAGGGGGAGCGAGAGGGGTGAAGGTGTCATCAATTAATCCCGACCGGCACATGATCAAACAACTTGAGACAGACACACAAGCAGTCAAACAGAGACAGGCACAAAAGCACACACACACTCTCACTCACTCACGCACACTCACGCACACACCCACACACACTCACGCACACACACGATCTCTCTCACACTCACACACAGAGCAAACCATGTACAAGTCACGCATGCGTACACGTACATGCCCTTGCTGGCCTCCTTTGTCATCTTGTCCTCGCTGAGCTCTGTCGGGCGCGTCTTGATGAAGAGATCAAGCTCCTCCCCATGCATGATGACGCAGTCTGCTCGCGTGGTCACCTGCCCGAGCGCCTGCGCCGTGAGGATACTGCCGGCGTCGTCGGCAATCGTCCCGTCCTCGTTCTTCAGCGCAGCCTGCTCCTCGGCGAAGATGGCCAGGTTCTCGGTCGGCACCTGTCGCACCGCATATCGGGAAGGGATGAACCGCTTCTCCCGTTTCTGATCCTCCTCCAGCAGTGGCACGTCTGCGCGCAGCTCCATCTGTGTGGAGGAGTGTGTGTGTGTGTGTGTGTGTGTGTGTGTGTGTGTGTGTGTGTGTGTGTGTGTGTGTGTGTGTGTGTGTGTGTGTGTGTGTGTGTAAGCACAACGCGGGTGTGTGTTTGTGTGTGTGTGTGTGTGTGTGTGTGTGTGTGTGTGTGTGTGTGTGTGTGTGTGTGTGTGTGTGTGTCCAACTGACCTTGGGTCGCTTCTCAGGATGCTCCTTTTGGTCGCACAGTGATGTTCGAGCGTGGAGAGCGGCAGATGCAATCAGTGATGGATCGTGACATGAATCGAAGTGGCAGTGGCAGTGGCAGTGGCAGTGGCAATAATAACAGCACACACAAACACACACACACACACACACACACACACACACACACACACACACACACACACACACACACACACACACACACACACACACAAACACACACACACACACAAACACACACACACACACACACACACACACACACACACACACACACACACACACACACACACACACACACACACACACACACACACACACACACACACACACACACACACACACACACACAAGCACTCACTTCGGCGTCGTCTGTGGGCACCCTGATCTCGCCAAGGCGCGTGCCGTCCTGTGCAGCTGCCCATGCAGAGGCGAGTGGCTCTGGTATCCTCAGCAGCCACACCTCTTGCTCCGCCTTCTCCATGCCAACCTCTGCCCGCTCCATCCTTGCCGGTTGGTTGTGCCTCTGCGTGCCTGATGCTGCTGTCTGTGTTCCGTTGTCTCACTTGACCTCGCTTGCCTCGTCGGTCCGTCGTCTGTCTGCGCTGTCGTATGCGAATGATTTTCCGCACAACGACGACGACAAACAGCAAGCCGCCACGCACTGCTGCACTGATACACACTCCACACAGAACACAGACACAAACACACCCTTGTTCTCCCCCTCCTGAGCACGATCCCCTCACACACACATACATACATACATACATACACACATACATACATACACACATCCACACACCTGAACGCCCAAAGACGTGAGAGCGGCGCGATGGCCGACGACGAGTCCACGGAAGAGAAAACAACCACAGCACCCGCAGCACCTCCAGCTGCTGTAGTGCAAGGTGGTGGTGGTGACGATGGCCAGCTGGTGGCGGAGGAGGATGTGATGGATCAGGAGATGCAGCAGATCATGAGGGGAATGAGCCACATGCGCTCCTGCGACAGTGAGGAGGCCGGTGAGTCCGATCGACCAAACCCCTTCGTGTCCGTGGCAAAGCGCGTGCCAGAGACAGACTCCACCGTCTACACGCTGCTGCGGTTCAACATGGGCTTCCACTTGCCCAACAAGTACGCGCCACCAAACGGCAACGTTGCGCTGGGCGCGTTTGCCAAGGTGGTGTTCTCGCGCGACCTCACACGGCCGCCAACGCCTGTTGATGATTACCAGTTTGAGGGCCACTCCCAGCAGGTGGCCATCAAGAAGCTGCGACGCTTCCATGACGCTGACGAGGCGCTGCGCGCGTACCGCGAGCTGCTCATCCTGCGGCATCTTCGGGAGCACGACAACATCGTTGCCCTGCGCGACTTCTTCCTGCTACCTGGGGATGACAGCCTCTTGGACTACTACATCGTCACTGAGTACTGCGGCAACACGCTCGACCAGGTCATGCTCGGCGACCTGGACCCGATGGACGTCCAGATGATTGCGTACAGCATTCTTCGCGGAGTCAAGTACATCCACAGCGCAGGTGTGTGCGTGTGTGCGTGCGTGAGTGAGTGCATGTGTGTGTGTGTGTGTGTGTGCATGTGTGTGTGTGCGTGTGTGTGTGCGTGTGTGTGCATCTGAATCACTGTGCTTGTGTGGGTGGAGCTCACGGTTGTGCATATGCTCTTGCCAGGCCTGACGCATCGAGACCTCAAGCCCAATAACGTCCTCATCGACGTCGATGTGCGTCACATCATGTCACGTTGCTCCCTGTCTCGTGCATGCCTTGGCTTGCCATCCATGTTGTCGCTGACACACACACACACACACACACACACACACACACACACACACACACATCACTGTGTGCAGACGGTGAAGATCATTGACTTTGGCTACGCCAAGCGGGACCGAGGCCGCTTCCCGTACATGCAGGCCTACATGCAGTGCCGCGACTACAGGGCGCCCGAGCTCTTTCTCTGGCTCCAGGTGCGCACATTTGTGTGTGTGTGTGTGTGTGTGTGTGTGTGTGTGTGTGTGTGTGTGTGTGTGTGTGTGTGTGTGTGTGTGTGACTGTCTGTCTGTCTGTCTGTCTGTCTGTCTGTCTGTCTGTCTGTCTGTCTTGTCTGTCTGTCTGGTCTGTCTGTCTGTCTTGTCTGCCTGTTCACGTGGGTGCATGCACGTTGCATTCTCGAGTTGGACTTTGCTCACTCAGATCCGCTTGTGTGTGATCACGTGTGCGTGTCGTGTCTGCTGTCGACAAACGGGGACGTGTCCACGAGCTCTTCAAAGTCCATTCCAAACCGCGCAGCCTTCAGCAGGTACCTGCACACACGCGTGCAAATGGAGTGGAAGAAGTGAGCCGGAAGCACATAGAGAACGTGTGCGTATGTGTGTGCATGTGTGTACGTATAGGTGGGCGAGACAAGGAGACAGACAGAAAGAGAGAGACAGGGAGAGCCATAGAGAGAGCCAGGGAGAGAAAGAGAGAGGCAGACACACATACGCACACACACACACACAGACGCATTAAGAAGTGCCCAAAATGAATATTTCAGCCCTCATGAGCACACACGCCACCGCCACCGCCACGCTCTGCCTCTTCACCACCACAAAGTGTCTCCATTCACCTCGCGCCCCTCCCCGCGTCCACACACAGGCTGCGTCACCTGATGAGCCTGGGGTCCCACTCGTGCTCGGCCGCGACCATCAGGCTCTGCACCGCCTGCACCATCGCATCGGGGCCCGCATCCTGTCCACGGCGATTGGGGTGGGTGGTGGTGAGTGGTGAGCAACGGCGCTGTGGGCACAGGTGGAATGTCAACGCGACACATGGCATTACGTCGTGTTGAACAGGAGTAGCGCGCTCGCTTGCGAATTGCCCTGCCTCAATGCCTCAAAAACCGGCCACACGTCTCACCTTGACGGATCGGAGGAGCTCGTCAGCTAGCGGGCTGCGGTCCTCGTAAAACTGCACAGTTGCAGTGTCGTGGTAGCAGGCAGTGCGGTGAGAGGGACGTGCAGGCACAGCCCAAGCGCAAGCACACGGTTCACGCACAACCCAGACGCCATACAAGGTGCAGCGGCAACAGCAGCAGAAGACACGGTTAAAATGCCACCAACACACATGCCACCAGGACACGGGCACACGACAGCAACCCCTCCCTGCGTGTCACGACAGCAACGCACCACGCGGGCCTGGTAGAGTTTGCTCTCGCCGGTGTCGCCAGCGAGGAAAGTGCTCCACATCTCGTCCGGGACCGGCTGCAGGAACTCGTGCTCCTCCTGCACACACGTTCAGGGGAGGGAGGTGGCGCGGTGGGTACGTGCGTATGTGTGTGCTGTGTGTTTGTGTTGTTTGTATGTGTATGTGTGTGTGTGCTGTGTGTGCTGTGTGTTTGTATTGTTTGTATGTGTATGTATGTGTGTGTTTGCATGTGTGTATGTGTGTGTTTGCATTTACGTGTGTGCATGTGTGTGTATGTGCTGAGGTGTAAATGCACGCGGATGACACAACATGCAACCAGCGCGGCCAGCAGCACCGCCGCCCTTCATCCGTCACCGCACGTCTGAGATGACGCGGAGGCCGTCCATCTCCGGGCAGAGGATGACGCGATTGACGTAGCTGAACGTTGTCTGGTGCCGCGAGCCGGGCACAACCAGCAGCATCCCGGACGGCATCTGACAACAGCCCGTGATGGAGGTGGTGTGAGACGTTCAGTAAGAGACATTCAGTGTTGTTGTGGGGCGTGAGCACGAAAGGGATACTGCCAGAGCACTGTTGAAACCCATTTCTTGTCAATTTCAAGCAACAACAGCAACAGCAGCAGCAGCAGCAATGGTAGCAGCGACGCAGCGAGTGCTGAGCAGCAGTGTCCTGCTTTCACCTCCACGCCCCCTCCCTTTTCAAATCATGTGCTCACCTTCTCCTCGTCCCAATAGGCGACGACGGAGTGTGAGCCGCACCACACAATGGACGTGGGCTCGACGTTGGTGTCCGTGTCCAGCTCGTACTTGAGGTCGGTGAAGTTCTTTGCATACACGCGAATCATGCCCTCGTGGAACACGGCAACCTTCTCCTCGTCCCACGACACCGCCATGTGCGTTGCCTTCACCGCTGTGCCAATCGGCAGTTTCTGATCGTAGTGATCATGGTGGTGGTGATGGTGAGAATGGGTGGTTGGGTTGCGTTGCACGAACGAGATGTCGTTCAGGAGCGACGATACAGAACAACGCACCACAGCACAATTAACGCTCGGACGACAACTCCTTCAATCACGCATCCCCACCACCGCCATGATGTGTGTGTGTGTGTGTGTGTGTGTGTGTGTGTGTGTGTGTGTGTGTGTGTGTGTGTGTGTGTGTGTGTGTGTGTGTGTGTGTGTGTGTGGCCAGACATAACGATGGCAGCAGCGACGACAAGAACCCCAATTGGTGTGCGGACCGTGAGTCGCGGGTCATGAGGACAATGTAGCGCCCGTCCTGGCTACCAATCACCTTCGTCACACCGATACGGAGCTCCTGTGAAAAGAAGAGCGAGCAAGCATGAGAGAGAGAGAGTGTGTGTATGTGTGTGTGTGTGTGTATGCGCGCGCGCGGTGTGGGGGCGTGTGGGCGTGGGTGTGTGTGTGTATGTGTGCGGTGTGTGGGCGTGGTGTGAGAGCGAGCACTTGTGGCACACGTGTGGGACGCTAGCAGCACACAAGGTGTTCGTGGTCGGCACCAACACCATCCACTGGTGCACACGTTCGAATACACGTACGGCTCGCGGCGGAATGGCGTGCAAGAACCCGCCGGTGACGTTGTGGACCTGGCGCGAGTAAGGTTGGTGGTGCAGTGGGAGGGGGGATGATGTGAACATGTGGCTCAAAATGAAGAAACAAGACCCAAGAGTCTTGTGGCGCGAGCGTATCTGCACACACACACACATACACGCACACACACACATACACGCACACACACGCACACACCTGGCAAGCGCCGTCCTCTTGCACGATGATGAGGTGTTCGGCAGAGGCCCAGACAAGTCCCACAATGTTCCGGTCACCCGTCCACTGCGAGGAGAAAAGAATGCGCGTGTACGTATACGTGCACAATGTGTTGTGAGCGCTGGTGATTGCGGACGGTTGTCCCGGTGCGGGATGAGTCTAATTGTCACACCTGAACCGGGCTCCGGTTCTGTGAGCACCTGCACTGACCTTGATGGTGCCCATTCGATAGCCAGCAGGGGAGAAGATCTTGACGTTGGTGACTTCGTGCATGCCGTGCACCTCCGTCACCTTGGTTCTGTCCAGCGTTAGCGCTATTGGGAGGGCGTGATAGCGATAGCAACGCGGGGCACATGAGCGCGGGATGCATGTGTGTGTGTGTGTGTATTGATGAGATTTCTTGGCATACAACCAAGTATGCAGGAAGGAAAAAGAAAGGCAAACACCAGCGCTCACAAGTACACGCACGCACAAACACACACACACACACACACACGCATACACATACACACATATGCACACACGTTTACACGCACACATGCACACGCACCGACAGGACCGCCGTATGGAGCCACTGCGTGAATGTAATCGCCCAAGCTGATGCTTTTCATGACATCGTCCGGGTTGTACCAGCCCATGTTCATGTACACCTTGTGCATCCTATCAAGAACGAAACACACACACACATGATTGCGTGAGACACAGCCATAGCACACGAGTTCAACAAGCGCACATACGCATAGGACTCACGAGCGCCCCACAAACACAGCATACACAGCACACACACAACACACACGACAAACACACACACGACAAACACACACAAACGCAACACAACACAACACACACACATACACACCCAACACACATCTCTGCATCTCTCTCTTCCTATTACACCTGTAGAAGCTGTCACCGCATGGCTGCCAGCCTTCGCCAGTGGTGTGCGGTCGCAACACCTCATTCCACCGCTCCTCGTCCATCTTGTCTTGTGTGTGTGCTCCGAAACAAACCACCCATTCAGCAGCAGCGCAGCCCGATATGGGATCTTTGATGCGACAGCAAAAATTGTAGTGACAGGACTCCAGCCAGCTGTGACGATGCTCCTCCTGCTGCTCCTTCTGCTGCTGCTGTTGGGTCCTCACCGCAGCACCTGCACCGTCGCCAACCGTGTTCGTCGTGGAGATGTACGTTTAGGCAAGGGAGAGAGAGAGAGAGAGAGAGAGAGAGAGAGAGAGAGAGAGAGAGAGAGAGAGAGAGAGAGAGAGAGAGAGAGAGAGAGAGAGAGAGAGAGAGGGGGGGGGGTTGTAGGAGGAGGTAGTACCATGTGATTTTAGAACGTCACTCTGTGTGTCTCGCATTCGCCACAGGCTTTCATGGTGTGTGACATGTGTGAACATGATTGATTGATTGTCACAACGTGAAATCAACACACACACACACACACACACACACACACACACACACACACACACACACACACACACACACCACAACAACAACAACAAATACAAACACACACACACACACACACACACACACACACACACAATCTCCCTCCCTTCATCTCACGCACAAACACACACGTGCACGCACGCAGGTACCAAGTGCACCGCCACAGAATGTGAGCGTCAACTTTCACAGCGCTGGATCTGAGACGGCATTCACCCTGACGTGGGATCCCCCAAGTGCAGATACAACCAACGGGGACATCACCGGGTACTCGCTGCGCATTCAGCCCGCTGGTCCAAGCCCACCGTCCTGGCTGTACGGCTCATCTGCCAGCGACTCGTTCCTCGGCGTCGAAGAGGTTGTTGCCGCCAACCCCACCTCGTATTCCCTATCGGCAAGCGATGCGTACCCATTTGCCCAGTACCAAATCGTGCTCGCAGCAATCAACAGCGCTGGCATGGGCCCGGTGAGCCTCAGCACGTTTTCACGGCCCTCGGGGCCGCCGTCCGGACAGCCGCGGTCGGCTTCGGCTTTGCTTGTCAACTCGGACCAGCGGATCGAGTTTCCGCCCATCGCCGACCAGGTCACTGTGCAGTGGACGGCACCGGCGGGCCTGTGGGTGGCCAACACGCCGCTGCAGGCCTTTGACATTGACGCCATTCCAAACCCAGAGAGCACTACAACGAGCGACATCATTTCCACGCGCGTGCAGGTCACGTGGGACAGTTCGCAGCCCACGGACCAGCGGTTTGAGGCGACCATCACCGGCCTCACCCCCGCCACGCAGTACCTCGTCCGCGTGTACTCTATCGGGCGTGGCGGCGACCGCAACGACGATTCCGGGCTCGCTGTCATCACCACGCGCGCAAGCGTACCCTCCATTGCGCCCACTGGGCTTCGCCTGGATAACCGGTCGGCAACAACGCTGGCAGTCTCGTGGGATGCGCTGGATACAGCCACCCCTGGCACCAACGGCGACATTGTCGGCTATGGTGTGCAGGCGGTGCCCAGCGCGGGTCAGGACGCTTCGTGCATCGCAGTCGCCTGCGCGCCGCCCGCACAGTGCCAGGGCGAGACGTGGTGCGCCTTTGGGGCGTGCATGTACACGGCGCTGCCAGACACCACGCTGTGCGATGACGGCAGAGCAGACACGATTGGCGACAGGTGCGTCGATGGCCATTGTGTCGGAGAAGTGTACGGTGCGCACGCAACAGTCGTCCCCGTCCCGCGCCACCTGAGCCACGACCAGCAGAGCTACGGCGCAGGGTACATGCCGCGGCTTGGGGAGTGGTGGTACCCGTATTGGGCAGTGGCCAGGATCGACCGCCTGACCGGTGACGGGCGCTTCTTAGGGTCGTTTGACACGCCAGACAACACGCGGGAAATGAAGCAGGTGTGGGGCGAGCCAGACTCGCTGTACTACTACACGGCAAGCTTCTCCAACCACTGCCGCAAGCTTGGCCCGTTCCCGACCAGCGCCGTTGTGTGGACATACACGCCGCAGCCCTCGCGCCCCGTTGGCGGTGTGGCCACAGACGCCGCGTTTGCGTACTGCATCCAGACATCGCGAGCAACGGTGCACGTGGTCAACAAGGACACTGGCACGCGCAACCACACGTTTGACCTGACGGGCGGGGAGATTGGTGATCTACACGGGGTGTTTGCCGTGGTGAAGGACAAGCTGTACTACGGCACAGGCAACCGCATCTACCGCCACAACCTCAGCAACGGCGCCTTTGACGGGTTTAGGATTGACGTGCCCATTGAGCGCATGTACTCGTCCGCGTTCACGGGGCGCGACCTCTGCCTCAGCGACAACAACAACAACATCTACTGCTACCAGGTAATGTGTGTGTGGGTGGGGGGGGGGGGCGGCAATTGAGGGGGAGGGGAGTGGTGATTGTGGGTGGCTCCATTGGAGGGTGTGGGTATTGGACTCTTTTTTTTCCCCATGTCAGTTGTTGCCGGCTTGTCTGATATGCACCTGCTCTTGCGATAGAATCCTTCAACACTGCGATGATAATCACGCTGTCCTTTTCTCTGTTGCTTGCACATGACATTCATCCATGATCACCTTATTGTGCATATGTGTCCCACTGCCAGGTTGTCACGCACACCATCTGGCCAGAGGCCTCTGCGCCGCAGCTGCTCAAGGACACCGCCCAATCGTATTCTCTCATTGTCACCGACACCGGCAATGCCGCTGCAGGCTTCCTTCCCTGGCTCAACCAGTACTGGTGTGTTTGTTTTGTTGTTGGTGGGGAAGGGGGCTTATGTGTGTATGTGTATGTGTATCTGCGCTTGTTTGTTTGTTTGTTTGTTTGTTTGTGTGTCTGTGTGTCTGTGTTTGTTTGTTTGTGTGTGTGTGTGTGTTTGTTTGTTTGTTTGTTTGTTTGTTTGTGTGTGTGTGTGTGTTTGTTTGTTTGTTTGTTTGTGTGTGTGTGTGTGTTTGTTTGTTTGTTTGTTTGTTTGTTTGTTTGCTTTGTGTGTGTGTGTGTGTGTTTCCGCTTCGGAGCGTGTATATTGAGAAATGTCAACAAGTCATTGTCGTAATTATTTTCGAAGCGGGGCAACGGCTTCCCTCACACGCCATCTCACGACCCCGATACCCCACTGTTTCGTGTCCGCTGCAGGTTTGTGCCATTCGCGTCAACATCCGTGCTGCGCTACAGCGCGGATGGCAGTGCCATCGACTCAGCCCACTCCGTGCCCGTCACCAACGTCCGCCAGTTGTGGGCCGACGCACACAGCGAGCACATCTACCTCGTCAATGAGACCAGCGTGCTGAAGTATCATGAGCCAACGGGTGCCATGGCATGGCAAGCCGCAGTCGGAGACGGGGATCTCGCTGGCGTGACGCAGCACGACGGCCTCGTGTACGCAGCGACGGAGCTTGGAGACACGCTCTTCGTCCTGAGTGCGATTGATGGATCGTCAATGTCTTCGCTGACCCTCGTGGACTCGGCCTCCAACACCTTGTCGCTGTCGTGCAAAGGCCTCGCTGCCACCCACGGCATCATCTTCCGCATCTCCGCGGCCACGGTCATCAGGTCAGTGTGCGTGTGTATGTATTGTGTGCATGTCCATGTGTGTGTGTGTGTGTGTGCATGTGTGCATGTGTGCGTGTGCATGTATCGTGTGCATCTCCATGTGTGTGTGGGTGTGTGTGTGTTTGGGAATGGCAGAACGCCTGGGTGGTTTGGCTTCTGTTTTTTGACAGATGTCACATCACATCGCGGTGCTCCAGCTGCGTGCCGGCTCGGTATTGTCCGTTCAATTTCCATTTCAAACAACATCCCACACACACAATCCACTCACCTACGGACCCTGCACATTCTCCATCACCACTCTCACCACCTCTGGCATCACCATCATCATCACCACCACCACCACCACCGACATGCCCGCCTCTTTTCTCTCCTCTGTTCAACTGCAGCTTTGACGTGGTGACGGGTGAGCGTGCCGCCATCGCCTTCAACATTGGCTTCGTGCCCTTCAACACCGTGTTTAATGGCCGCGACCTCTGCTTCAGCGCAGAGTCTGTGCCTCTCCGCTGCTTCCCCCTTCTGTCCGGAAACGTGTACACGCCCGCCGCCGACGGCAATCCACCTCTGCTGTCGGGCTCATCGGTGCTCACGCAAAGCGAGAACGAGCAGCTCTCGCTGCTGCTGCCAGGCCGTGTGTTCACGCGCTGCTATTCTGCTTCTGCGACAGAAGGGTTTGCTGTGTCCTTCCTCAGCACGTGCGCCAACACAGGTCCGGCTGTTGTTGTGGTGCGGGCAACAAGCGGGCGTGTGTTTGGCGGCTTTGCGAACACCGTGTGGCCGCAGACGTACGGCTGTCATCGCGACACGCGTGCGTTTCTCTTCACCATCCACAACGGGCGCGTGTACAGAACGGATGAGGACGTGACTGCCCCTTCCTGCGCTGTCACCTTGCGCGACTTTCCCTGCCCCTCTTTCGGTTCGAGCACATGCCGCTGTATGTATGTATGTATGTATGTATGTATGTATGTATGTATGTATGTATGTATGTATGTATGTATGTATGTATGTATGTATGTATGTATGTATGTATGTGTGTATGTATGTATGTATGTATGTATGTATGTATGTATGTATGTATGTATGTATGTATGTATGTATGTATGTATGTATGTATGTATGTATGTATGTGTGTATGCATGTGTGTATGTGTGTATGCATGTGTGTATGTATGTATGTATGTATGTATGTATGTATGTATGTATGTATGTATGTATGTATGTATGTATGTATGTATGTATGTATGTATCCGTCTATCTATGTAATCTGCGAGTGTACGTGAGTGCTGCTTGTGCGCATTTGCTTTTTTCAACTTGCAATGCGAGCGCGTGTCTCACATTTGCTTCTGCGCTTCCACACTTCCACGCTTCCACCTCCGCCTCCAGGTGACGGCCCTGATTTGGCGTTTGGGCCCGGGTGCATGAACGGCACAGCAACGGCGTCTGCGTTCCACATCGCCCACAACGTTGGGGCTGGGGAGTACACGGACACGTGGCTTGCCGGGTCGTCGTCGTTTGACGTGGATGCGCTCGAGGTGTTTGCCATGACGGAGGAGGTGGCTGACCCCTGCGCAGATGTGCAGTGCCCACAGTCGCCGTGTCTGCTCTCCAGCTACTGTTCCCACGGTGCGTGTGTGTCCACGCCCGTTGCAGACGGCCTGCCCTGTGACGACGATGATGCAAGCACCGGCGGCGACGTGTGCCGTGGTGGCGTCTGCACGGGCACGCCCCACTTTGCCACCACCACTGCGCTGACAATCGACGGCCTGCACCCTTCGCGAGCGTACGATGTGCGGGTGCGGGCATACACGAGTGTTGGCAGCGGGCCGTGGAGTGCTGCGCTTCAGGGGATGACGCGCGTGGGACCGCCGAGCCAGGACGCAACCGAGGTTGTTGTGGACGATGTCACAAACACGACCATCACCCTGTCCTGGCATGAACCGCCGCCTTCAACTGTCAACGGCGAACTCACAGGATACAAGGTTGGTCTCCGCGCTGATGCGCTGGCTGAAAGCGAGGCACCCTTTCACCTGCGCCCATGGACAATTGCGCGTGCGCCCACACTTTAACACACACACACACACACACACACACACACACACACACACACACACACACACACACACACACACACACACACACAGAGCACAACATTCCAGAATGCACGTGCCATACACAACAACAAATGCCGATTCACAAATGAACAACACTGCTCGTCTGTCCACACATGGCCCCTGCCCCCTCTCTCTGCCTCTCCCCCTTGCTGGCCTCTGTTGCAAGGTTGTGTATGTTGCAGCCGATGGTTTGAGCGACGCTGTTGCCACAGATATAGACACGCGCACGGTGACGTTGCGGCGGCTGCGGCCGTTCACCACGTACACCATCTACGTCCGAGCCGTCAACCAGGCGGGTGCATCGGCGGATATGCGCAACACGACGGTGAAGACCGCGGAGGCCATCCCCGGTCCACCGTCCAATGTGCAACTGGTGCGGGAGAGCAGCCAGGAGCAGGTGGGTGGTGTTCGTGTGCATTGGCAGCCACCCGAAGACCCCAATGGCGTCGTCCTCCGCTATGTCATCTACTACGCAGAGTACGTGTTCTTGCAGTTTGTGATGGCTGCAATACACACACACACACAACGAGTCACTCAGGGTGTGTTTTGGTTTAGTTTTTGTGTTGTTTTATTCATGGCACTCCACTCCACTCCACTCCACTCCACTCCACTCCACTCCACTCCACTCACACATACACACACACTCACTCCCACACTCACACATACACACACTCACTCCCACACTCACCCACTCACCCACTCACTCACTCACACACCCACCCACCCACACCCACACACACACACACACACTCACTCACTCGCACACACACACTCACTCGCACACACACACACATGCGCGCACACACAATTCAGGTTGGGTGGTGTGTGGCTGTGGGCGGAGACACCCTCTGGGGAGGACCGATCTCACCTGCTGACCAATGTCCTCACGCCGCTCGTCCTCGTCTCAGCCGCGACCTCCGTTGGGGAGGGCCCGCGTGCAACCGCTGCTGTCCCGCTCCTGCCAGTGCTCGATGCCATCCCCGACGGCGGTGGCGTCGCTGAAGGCACCGGGTGCTCGCCCCTCACGTCACCCCCGCCGGCATCAGGTGGGAATTCCCTTGCGTATGAAAGGGCGCGAGCAACGGCGCGGGCGCGCGTGGACCGGTTTGGCAACGTGCGGTTCTGCACTGGTGACGCCGAGGGCAATGCCGATGCCGATGCTGCTGCGGATGATGCTGCTGCAAGCCCGCGTGTGCTGCTGAACGGTGTGGACGTGGTTGGGGTGTCGGCATCGGTGCAAGAGGATGTGGTGCTGCGCTTGCGCGAGCAGGAGCTCATTACAGCTCACACAGACCTTGACTCGAAACTGAGCAACTTGCTGCAGGTTGCTGCAGGATTTGGCAGCAGGTGACACCAGCGATGGGGGTACCGCCCCCTGATGCCGGCGTACGTGTGTGTGTGTGTGTGTGTGTGTGTGTGTGTGTGTGTGTGTGTGTGTGTGTGTGTGTGTGTGTGTGTGTGTGTGTGTGTGTGTGTGTGTGGTGTGTGTGCGTGTGTGTGCGTGTGCCTTGCCAAAATAAATGAGAAGGAGAACTGCTGGAATGGGTGGTACCAAGTGGGGACATACCCATTGTTCCGATGTGGTGTGTGTGTGTGTGTGTGTGTGTGTGTGTGTGTGTGTGTGTGTGTGTGTGTGTGTGTGTGTGTGTGTGTGTGTGTGTGTGTGTGTGCGAAAGTCGTACCTTTTCACCCCTGGTATCTTAGGGTTACCCTTGAGAAGTTCTTGCGCCTGTGGCCTCCAAACTCATGGTCGTTGCGGAGGAAGTCGCCCATGCAAAGACGCCGCAGATGCGCAGGCATCGGCCAAGCCGATTCAAGCCTGTTTTGTGTATTGATGGCAGAAGACGAGCCCATCTGCTCCCAAGTAATAGTTGTGTGGTCTGTATCGCATGAATAGTCAACAGTTGGAGGGAAATGACGAGGACATTCCGGTACACGAGAGACGGGGCGTGTAAGCTCTTGGGTGGTGTCGGTGTACTGTGGTCGATGTAGTGGTCAAACAGTAAAACAAAAGAATGAACAAGATGAACGTGACACTCGCACAAAAAAGGCATGAGCGAGTGCACACAGAGAACTAGCAGGGAGAAACACGAGTACGAGAGCAAAAGCCGTAGGGGCTTTAGACAGAGGAAACCGAAAACAAAACAAAGGGGGTTGCTACGTAGCGTGACAACAAACAAGCCAAGAGCAAAGGATACTGCTAAGGGCAACGGAACACTGCGGAGCAAAGAAATTTGGGACAAGGTGGGAGAAGTGGTGAAAGACATGCGGCAAGGCTCGGTCACGAAAGACGCGTGAAAAGAGTAGTAAAGAAGTGGGACAGAAGAGCACTGTCGACAGAGTCGACAAGTGCTTACAGGGCGTGTACACAGATTGTGGTGCCGTGAAGAAGGAAGGTCAATGATAGGACATAGCGGATACGTCCTGTCGATCAACAGTGAAAGCAAAACAACTTACGATGAGAAGATGTCAACAAAGCGGAAGCAAAAAGACAACAATCGAGCTCGCTCCGCCATCCGTCAGTGTGACATCGCTGCCTGATGTGTCAATCTATCAAAAATAATGTCTTTCGTTCAAGTTGCGGGCGCAACAAGATTCTTCAGGATCGTTGAGCTGATTTAGACAGTCGAGCAACATCTGCTGTCACATATGATTGACCTCTCTTCTTCAGTCGCACTTCACGACACCACAGTTTGCATTCACGCCTCCCCCTCCCCCAAACATTTTGGACCTGCATGTTGTTGACAGGCAAGTCTTGTCTGCTGAGTCATCATTGACCTCCCTCCTTCACGACACCACAAATTTGCATTCACCTCTCTTGTGTTCTGGAATGTTCACGTGATTTCCCTCCAACCTGTTGCACGTGCAGTGTTTAGCTTGTGTGGTTGCTCGATGTTACATGCTCTTGCATAACACACCACATAACCACACAACTCTCAACAAACACCGCCACGTCACCACTTTGCGTTGTCGACAATTCTTGTCTTCTGCTCTGTTTCTGTGGAGAGACGAGTCCGTGTCATGTGCATGTGGATGTGTTTGCTTATGTCCGGAAAGCTGGAGACAGCATGAATAGTTCTGCGATCCAACCGGTTCTGCTGTGGTTGTGACACTTCCGTTTTCTTCGTTCAAGCTGTGTGTTGCTTCCACACAAAGTGCGGTATTGCATATGTTTGCGTGTTGTTCTTCGTCCAATCTCTTTGTTGTTTCTGCCACAATGCGGGAGTGCTTCACTTGTGTTCATTCATCCTTGTTCCCGTCTGTCTTCCACATCACACAGTAAACCCACACAAACACACGCACATTCCTCTGCTTGTCTTGCGTTCGACATGTCACAGATTATGAGACCCATGGACCTGTCCTGGGTTCCCCTTCCCCACTTCAACGGGAGTCC
>NW_004754916.1:720047-721422 GCF_000188695.1 Salpingoeca rosetta | reverse complement strand
TCCTCCCCCTCATCCATGACATCGGCCTTGGAGAAGGAAAGGAAGCGGACGTGGATGGAGGACACAACAGTGTTTGTGTCTGCAAAGTAGACGAGGTGGCTGTTGCTGCTGCTGTTGTGGCCGACGTAGATGCCTCGACGACCCTTGGGCTGCAGGCGTCCGCGCTGTGTGCTGATGTGGACGACGGCCGGCTGCCCGAAGATGTGCAGCTGCGGCACGTGCTTGGGCAGCGAGCCCGTGACAATTTGCAGCGGTGTCTTGCCGTGGAGGGAAGGGCGAGGCATGTTGTTGAGGATGTGCAGGGCGTGGTTGCAGGCGAGGCTCCAGTACGATGCGTCGAGGCCTGCACCCGTGATCATGGCTCGCACCATGTCGGAGAGGGTGCGCACCTGTCGCTCGACGATGCCGTTCTGCGCCTGGGTGTACGGCGGGGACTGCTGGTGCTGCTTCAGGTGCTTCTTGACGATGGCCTGGAAGTCAGCTCCGAGGAAGATGGCATCGGAATCCGTCTGGAGTGCTGTTGTTGTGGGCGAGATGGGGAGCTTGGTCTCGCGCAGGAAAGACTGGAACGCGGCAACTGCGTCCTTCTTGGCGTTGAGGTGGACTGCATGTAAGAGCTTACTGCCCTCATCGACGATGACGAGGCTGTAGCGCTTGCCCGTGGGTGAGTCCGCGGTCCAGTCGACGATGTCGGCGTGGATGCGCTCGCCGGGCACCTGTGTGCCCTCCGCGTGCTTGCTGACGCTGTGACGAGTGCTCTTGGTCACTGCGCACGTTGTACACTGCTTGCTGCTGATGGCGTTGCGATCGTCGATGCCCATCAGCTTGCAGTACTGCTGCACGTCGTTGTCGTTGCGGTGGCCAAGCACCTCATGCATCGATGGTGTGTGTGCTTTGCTCTGGGCTGCAGGAGCTGCTGCGGGTTGCTGTGGTTGCTTGCAGGCATCGGCGGTGAGACCGTGTGCCGTGGATGGACCAACAGCAACAATGGGCCAGCACCGGAGGCTGCTGCGCTCCTTCAGCTTGACCTCGGCTCCGTGGCTGAAGCGCACGTAGTGCCCATCAGCGCCATCACGCTGCGAGTGGCCCGTTGGCCTGCCGCTGCTGTCCCTGGTCAGACGACCGAGGGCGATGAGGTTGGCCTGGCCCTCGGGCACGTAGAGGCACTCCTGTAGCACAATCTGCATCCTGGCTCCGCTCGTCGTGCGTGCATGCAACAGCACAGAGCCAACACCGCGCACGGGCACACGTGTGCCGCCAAACGCAGTGATGTGGCGTGATGGTGCTGTTGCAGGTGCGGTGTCAGCTCCACGAAGGCGTCCTTGACGAAGGTGAGGTGGTGTGAAGCACCCGTGTCTGCTTGTGTGGTTGCTCG
>NW_004754916.1:716804-719366 GCF_000188695.1 Salpingoeca rosetta | reverse complement strand
ACAATGCGGGAGTGCTTCACTTGTGTTCATCATCCTGTTCCCGTCTGTCTTCCACATCACACAGTAAACCCACACAAACACACGCAGACAAGTGAGCATACCACTACGCTAACGCACGCACACACAAACACACGCACATCCTCTGCTTGTCTTGCGTTCGACATGGCACAGAACCATTGTGCTGCAGCACTGTCCCGGCACGCAGATGGTTGCCGACGCGCTGACCAAGGCACTGGACAAGCAGACCTTCGAGCAGCACCTGCCACGACTGGTGGGAACCTCGACGGCTGAGACGGAGCAGAGGAAGGCAGTTGAGGGGGAGTGTTGAGAGTCAGTGAGTTTCTGTTTTGTGTTGAGTCCTTCCTAATTTGCCTTCTCGTGTGGTTTTGTCTTGTTTGCCAACAACACCTGCTTTGTGGTTTTTCCGTTGGCAAACATTCCTTCCTCTCTGCTGGCATGCATGTGTGCCAACTGCCTCTCCTCTCCTCCTCCTTCTGCACACGTGAGTTGTGTGCCATGTGTGCCATGTGTGTGTGCATGCCCGTCATGTTTGGCAAATGCCATGCCTGCGTGCCATGTAGTGTTGTGAAGTGTTGTCTGTTGTGTATGCTTGCCTGCAAGCATTCATGCCATGCTTAGCATTGCTCTGCGCGCATGTATGCATGCTGCTCATTGTTTAGATTGCTTGTGTTCGTGCACACTCTGCCCATGTCGCCTTGGCAGCGTCATTGACTGTGTGTGCACTTGTCGAGTGTTTGTTTGAGCGTGCTGCCCGAGTTGATTTGGCAGCAGCTTGTTGTACTTGTGCATTCTCCTTGTGTTCTTGTTTGTTGCGTTTGCCTACAGTAAACACACACAACACCTGTCGTGTTTCTACACCGTCTTCAAGAGCCAGGACTTCACCGACCTGTGCCTGGCCTTCGACATCAAGCAGCGCTTCTCGCCACCGCACTCGCAGGCCAAGAACGGATCCGCGGAGCGCACTTTCCGCACCCTCTTCGAGACGGCGCGTACGATGCTGTTTGCTGCGGACCTGGACAAGCCGTTCTGGGGCTTCGCCGTGCAGCACGCCACGCTGCTGCACAACATCGCGCCACGCAGGAGCCTCAAGGACAAGTCACCCTTCGAGGCCCTGATTGGGCACGCCTTCGACGTCAGCCTGTTGCGCGTCTTCGGCTCGCCGGCCTACGTGCATGTGGAGAAGAGCAGCACGCGGCACAAGCTTGACCCACGCTCACGCGTCGGCGTCTACGTCGGCTTCGCCGAGGAGGACCAGGCCCACGTCGTCTGGATGCCGGACACGCGACGCGTTGTCCACACCATCCACGCACGCTTCGGCGCCATCAAGAACAAGGACGCCGCCTCCTCTCAGCAGCAGCAAGAGCAGGACGACAGCAGTGCCTCTGCTTCGCATGCCAACAAGACCGCTCAGCGTTCGACCGAGGACAGTGCCACCGGCGCTCCCACTGCACCACGTGCGGGGGAGCCGCAGCTCCAGCCACGCGCCCTTGGCGGCTCCGTCTGGGACCAGCTGCTGGTGTCCGAGACCCTCGGCGACAAGGACACCTCTGGTGGCTCAACCACCACGTGTCACGTTGCCACCAGCGCTGCTGGTACGGGGGAGAAGATATCAGCAGTGGGTGGTCATCTACCAGACATCGCTGCTGGCAGTTTTGCCACGTCAGCTGAGCCAGCCACCGTCAAGGAGGCGCTTGCCTCGCCAGACTCTGAGGAGTGGCGCCAAGCCATCCTGGACGAGTTTGCGGCAATGCAGGCCAATGACGTCTACGACGTCGTGCCTCGCGCTGACCTTCCCAAGGGCCACAAGCTGCTCCGCAGCATGGTCATCTTTCGGAAGAAGCGTGACGACCAGGGCAAGGTGATCAAGTACAAGGCGCGCTGGGTTGCCAAGGGCTACTCCCAGGTCCACGGTGTCAACTACACGGACACCTTTGCCCCGACGGCTACCATCGCAGCCATCCGCACCATGCTCGCCATGGCCGTCGCGCGTGGCATGGACATCCAGCAGATGGACGTCAACACGGCGTTCCTCAACGCGCCCGTGGACCACGAGATCTACGTCCAGCCACCGGCCGTCGACGGCATCTTCTCGCCGAATACAGTCCTGCGCCTCAAGCGTGGGCTGTATGGCCTGAAGCAGAGCCCGCGCTTATGGAACCACACGCTGGACGCCTGGATGCGCGAGCAGGACTTCGTCGCCACAGCCACGGACACCTGCATCTACCGCCGCACCTGCAAGGGTGGCAAGGTGATGTGGGTTGCCGTCTACGTGGATGACCTGCTCATCTTCGCCGACAGCGACAGCGACATGGCCGCGTTCAAGAACTCCATCTCCAAGCGCTTCAAGATGAAGGACCTGGGCAGTCCAGACATATGTCTCGGCATCAAGGTGCAGCACGACCACAAGGCCAGGACCGTCACCATGAGCCAGGAGCACTACCTGCGCAACGTGCTGGAGACCTTCGGCATGGCTGACTGCAAGCCTGTCGGCACGCCGCTCTGCACGGGCTACGTCGACAAGCCAGCCGACAAGGAGGAGCC
>NW_004754916.1:713918-716418 GCF_000188695.1 Salpingoeca rosetta | reverse complement strand
TGCTTGCTTGATGCTTGCAGGCTCCGTGAGGCTGGTGTCGCCACTGCTGCTTGCTGTGAACGCGCCTGCCTCGGTGTCGCTTGCATCTGTTGTGTCGGGGTCGTAGTTGGCGTCGTTGGTGTCGCTGCTGCTGTCGGCGTCAAAGTCCGTGAGCAGGAAGTCTGTCTCGACATCCTCGTCCTGGTCCTCGTCGATGTGAACCGTTGGTGGCTCACCGTCAGTGGTGCTGTTGCTGCTGTCACGTGCACTGGGAAGCTGGAGCATGGACGATGTCGTGGATGTCTGCACTTGCTCCTCTGTAGAAACACGACAGGTGGTGTGTGTGTTTACTGTAGGCAAACGCAACAAACAAGAACACAAGGAGAATGAACAAGCACAACAAGCTGCTGCCAAATCAACTCGGGCAGCACGCTCAAACAAACACTAGACAAGTGCACACACAGTCAATGACGCTGTCAAGGCGACATGGGCAGAGTGTGCACGAACACAAACAATCTAAACAATGAGCAGCATGCATACATGCGCGCGCAGAGCAATGCTAGGCATGGCATGAATGCTTGCAGGCAAGCATGCACAACAGACAACACTTCACAACACTACATGGCACGCAGGCATAGCATTTGCCAAGCATGACGGGCATGCACACACACACACACACATGGCACACAACTCACGTGTGCAGGGGAAAGAGGAGGAGAGGAGAGGCAGTTGGCACACATGCATGCCAGCAGAGAGGAAGGAATGTTTGCCAACGGAAAAACCACAAAGCAGGTGTTGTTGGCAAACAAGACAAAACCACACGAGAAGGCAAATTAGGAAGGACTCAACACAAAACAGAAACTCACTGACTCTCAACACTCCCCCTCAACTGCCTTCCTCTGCTCCGTCTCAGCCGTCGAGGTTCCCACCAGTCGTGGCAGGTGCTGCTCGAAGGTCTGCTTGTCCAGTGCCTTGGTCAGCGCGTCGGCAACCATCCGCGTGCCGGGACAGTGCTGCAGCACAATGGTTCCGTCGGCGATGAGCTCCCGCACGAAGTGGTGGCGTACCCGGATGTGCTTCGTGCGCGGCTTGGTGACGTGGTCGTTGCCGATGGCGATGGCCGCCTGGTTATCTGTCAGCATCTTGGTGGCTCCAGCCTCGGGCTCGCCGAGGTCCATGAGCAGCTGCCGCAGGAAGACGACGTCCTGCGCTGCAGCGGAGATGGCCATGTACTCGGCCTCAGCGGTGCTCAGCGCAACCGTGGGTTGCAGCCGGCTACTCCAAGACACAAGACAGCCGTTGATGTAGCAGGTGAAGCCCGTCGTGGAGCGGCCCGTCAGCTGGTCTGTGCCGAAGCTGGCATCGCTGTAGCACACCAGGTCCAGCGGCTGGTCCTTGCGCGTGCCGCTGCGTCGCTTGAAGAGGAGGCCGTGCTCGCTCGTCGCCTTCAGGTACCGCACGACGTGCTTGGCTGCCTGCCAGTGGACCGTCGTGTAACGGTCCATGTAACGGCAGAGCAGTCCGCACGCGAAGCTGACGTCTGGTCTTGTGCGGTTGGCCAGGTACAGGAGCGAGCCCACGAGGTTGCGGAAAGGCAGGCGTCGGTCGGGCTGCTCGCTGATGCTGGAGGCGTCGATGCCAACACGCATGGGCGTGGACACGCTGGCTGCCGCTGCCAGGTTGTAGTCGTTGACGATGTCGTTGATGGCCTGTGTCTGCGCAATGTGCAACACGCCGTCAGCTGGTGACGTCAGGTGAAGGCCCAGGTACCAGGTGAGCGGGCCCAGGTCCTCTGCCTCGAAGCTCTCCTTGATCTGCTGCTTGCAGGCACGGATGTGGCGCTCGCTGCTGCCGCTGATGATGAGGTCGTCGACGTACGTGATGATCCATGTGCGCTGTCCGTCGTCGTGGAGCTTGGTGAAGAGGCATGCGTCGACGTGGCTCTGCGCCCATCCGTTGGTCTTGAGGAAGGTGTGCAGCTTCTTGGCCCATGCACGGCCAGCTTGCTTGAGACCGTAGAGCGGCTTGAGCAGCCGGCACACCTTGCCCGCGTAGCGTTGAGCGCCGTCGCCGATGTCGGTGAAGTGCGGCGGCAGCTCCATGTACAGCTCCTCCTTGAGATCAGCCTGCAGGTAAGCCGACTTGAAGTCGAGCTGGTGCAGCTGGTGCTGTCGTTGCAGGGAGACGGCGAGCACGGTGAGGATGGTCTTGGCTGCTGGTGTTGGGGCGTAGGTCTGGTCGAAGTCGATGCCCGGTCGCTGGCTGAAGCCCTTGGCGACCCAGCGTGCCTTGAAGCGCGTCAGCGTGCCTTCCGCATCACGCTTCACCTTGAAGACGAAGCGTGACTTGAGGGGCGTGTGTTGCCGTGGCACGGCGCTGCGTGGGATGAGCTTGATGACGCCGTTGCGCTCCATCGCCCCGATCTCCTCCAAGCATGCCTGAGTCCACTGCTTGCGTTGCTGGCTCTTGAGTGCTTGCTTGATGCTTGCAGGCTCCGTGAGGCTGGTGTCGCCACTGCTGC
>NW_004754916.1:711266-713718 GCF_000188695.1 Salpingoeca rosetta | reverse complement strand
GGAAGCTGGAGCATGGACGATGTCGTGGATTGTCTGCACTTGCTCCCCCTCATCCACGACATCATCGGCCTTGGAGAAGGGAAGGAAGCGGACGTGGATGGAGGACACAACGGTGTTTGTGTCTTCAAAGTAGACGAGGTGGCTGTTGCTGCTGCTGTTGTGGCCGACGTAGATGCCTCGGCGGCCCTTGGGCTGCAGGCGTCCGCGCTGTGTGCTGATGTGGACGACGGCCGGCTGCCCGAAGACGTGCAGCTGTGGCACGTGCTTGGGCAGCGCGCCCGTGACAATCTGCAGCGGTGTCTTGCCGTAGAGGGAAGGGTGAGGCATGTTGTTGAGGATGTGGAGGGCGTGGTTGCAGGCGAGGCTCCAGTACGATGCGTCGAGGCCTGCACCCGTGATCATGGCTCGCACCATGTCGGAGAGGGTGCGCACCTGTCGCTCGACGATGCCGTTCTGCGCCTGGGTGTACGGCGGGGACTGCTGGTGCTGCTTCAGGTGCTTCTTGACGATGGCCTGGAAGTCAGCTCCGAGGAAGATGGCATCGGAATCCGTCTGGAGTGCTGTTGTTGTGGGCGAGATGGGGAGCTTGGTCTCGCGCAGGAAAGACTGGAACGCGGCAACTGCGTCCTTCTTGGCATTGAGATGGACTGCATGCAGGAGCTTGCTGCCCTCATCGACGATGACGAGGCTGTAGCGCTTGCCCGTGGGTGAGTCCGCGGTCCAGTCGACGATGTCGGCGTGGATGCGCTCGCCGGGCACCTGTGTGCGCTCCGCGTGCTTGCTGACGCTGTGACGAGTGCTCTTGGTCACTGCACACGTTGCGCACTGCTTGCTGCTGATGGCGTTGCGATCGTCGATGCCCATCAGCTTGCAGTACTGCTGCACGTCGTTGTCGTTGCGGTGGCCAAGCACCTCATGCATCGATGGTGTCTGCACCTTGCTCTGGGCTGCAGGAGCTGCTGCGGGTTGCTGTGGTTGCTTGCAGGCATCGGCGGTGAGTCCGTGTGCCGTGGATGGACCAACAGCAACAATGGGCCAGCATCGGAGGCTGCTGCGCTCCTTCAGCTTGACCTCGGCTCCGTGGCTGAAGCGCACGTAGTGCCCATCAGCGCCATCATGCTGCGAGTGGCCCGTTGGCCTGCCGCTGCTGTCCCTAGTCAGACGACCGAGGGCGATGAGGTTGGCCTGGCCCTCGGGCACGTAGAGGCACTCCTGCAACACAATCTGCATCGTAGCTCCGCTCGTCGTGCGTGCATGCAACAGCACAGAGCCAACACCACGCACGGGCACACGTGTGCCGCCAAACGCAGTGATGTGGCGTGGATGATGCTGTTGCAGGTGCGGTGTCAGCTCCACGAAGGCGTCCTTGACGAAGGTGAGGTGGTGTGAAGCACCCGTGTCTGCAAGCCACGTGAGTGGGTCATGCAGCTGCGTGGGTGTAGTAGCTGTGGCAGCGACGAAGGTTGCTGCGTTTTGACCATGTTGATGCTGTGCCTGTGCAGTGAAGCCTGTTGCTCCGTTGTCGCGTTGCTTCTTGCGACACTCTGCTGCACGGTGTCCATACTTGCCACAGTAGTGACAGTTGCCACGGAAGCGGCGCCCTTTGCCGTTGCTGTTGCCGTTGCTGTTGCCATTGTTGCGTCCCTGGCGTCCGTGGTTGTTGCTGTTGTTGGAGAAGCCGCGTCTTCCGCCTCTGCGTGGCGGTGCGCTTGCCATGAAGCCGCCTGCCTGCGGCTGTGTGCGTGAACCACGCATCTGCTGCTCCAGCTGCTGCAGTCTGATGCTGAGCTCGAGGAGGGAGGGAAAGCGGCCACTGGCAAAGTAGGGAAGCGTGAGCGGGGCTGTCCAGCGTGGCAGCTGCTTCCAGACGATGGTGAAGAGGTCCTCGTTGTCCTGGCGCACGCCTGCGTCCTGCAACTGCTGCTGCAGCTCCATTTGTCGCTCGAAGAAGCGGGCGAGGTTGCCGCAGGGGACGTGAAGCTGCGCCTCCTTGAGCTCTGCGATGCGGAGGCGGTCCTGCGAAGCGTAGTGGTCCTTGAGCCGGGCCCATCCTTGGCCGGCGTTGACGTCTGCTTCTCCGTTGGTGAAGAGGAGAAGGGGGTAGCCTGAGAGCGTGGACGCGATGAGGTTTGCAGCGGTGAGGTTGGCGTGATCTCCTGCTGTCGGTCTCCTTGCACTTGAGCGTGTCGCTGAGCTTGGACCTCCTGATGACGACGCTCCTGCCTCCACAGCTGCCCAGACGTCGTCGCCGCGCAGCTTGAGCGCCATCTTCATGCGAATGCTCCACGCATGAAAGGTGCCGGGCGAGCCAGAGAACTTGGGCAGGTCCATCTTGAATCCTGGCGTGGAAACGACGTGGTCCGACGGGTCAGACATACTGCACGCTCAAGAAAGGTGATGGAGAAACAAGAGAGGGGAACAAGCAGAAGGGAGAGAAGAAGCACAAGCGAGT
>NW_004754916.1:710059-710908 GCF_000188695.1 Salpingoeca rosetta | reverse complement strand
GGCATAGCATTTGCCCAAGCATGACGGGCATGCACACACATACACACACATGGCACACAACTCACGTGTGCAGGGAAGGAGGAGGAGAGAGAGGCAGTTGGCACACATGCATGCCAGCAGAGAGAAAGGAAGGTTTCCAACGGAAAAACCACAAAGCAGGTGTTGGCAAACAAGACAAAACCACATGAGAAGGCAAATTAGGAAGGACTCAACACAAAACAGAAACTCACTGACTCTCAACATCCTCCCCCTCATCCACGACATCATCGGCCTTGGAGAAGGGAAGGAAGCGGACGTGGATGGAGGACACAACGGTGTTCGTGTCTTCAAAGTAGACGAGGTGGCTGTTGCTGCTGCTGTTGTGGCCGACGTAGATGCCTCGGCGGCCCTTGGGCTGCAGGCGTCCGCGCTGTGTGCTGATGTGGACGACGGCCGGCTGCCCGAAGACGTGCAGCTGTGGCACGTGCTTGGGCAGCGAGCCCGTGACAATCTGCAGCGGTGTCTTGCCGTGGAGGGAAGGGCGAGGCATGTTGTTGAGGATGTGGAGGGCGTGGTTGCAGGCGAGGCTCCAGTACGATGCGTCGAGGCCTGCACCCGTGATCATGGCTCGCACCATGTCGGAGAGGGTGCGCACCTGTCGCTCGACGATGCCGTTCTGCGCCTGGGTGTACGGCGGGGACTGCTGGTGCTGCTTCAGGTGCTTCTTGACGATGGCCTGGAAGTCAGCTCCGAGGAAGATGGCATCGGAATCCGTCTGGAGTGCTGTTGTTGTGGGCGAGATGGGGAGCTTGGTCTGGCGCAGGAAAGACTGGAACGCGGCAACTGCGTCCTTCTTGGCATTGAGATGGA
>NW_004754916.1:702483-706815 GCF_000188695.1 Salpingoeca rosetta | reverse complement strand
CGACGGCGTGCTCTCAGCGTACTCGGATGCGTCGTTCGCCTCCGACGTTGACACGCGACGTTCCCGCACGGGCTTCGTCGTCTTCTGTTCCACGGGCCCCGTGTCCTGGAACTCCAAGCTGCAGGCCACCGTAGCCACAGCCTCCGCCGACGCGGAGTACATGGCTCTCGCAGCCACCGCACAGGAACTCATGTTCCTTCGCCAACTCCAGGAGGAGCTCACCGGCGCCGTCCTGTGCGAGCCCACGCTCGTCCACACGGACAACCAGCCGGCGCAGCGCGTTGCCGAACACGCCGCCTCGCGCATGCGGCACATCCTCGTCAAGTACCACTACATCCGCGAGTGCGTCGACACCAAGAGGATTGTGCTGAGCTACCTCGCCACGGAGCACATGATCGCAGATCTCCTCACGAAGATCCTCCCTCGGCCCAAGACGGCTCAGTTCTGCACGATGCTGTTCGACCAGCGTCCTCTGCCAGGCTGCCAGCCACGGGCCCGTCCTCATTCGGGCCGGTCGCCACGTCCTTCGACTCCGCGTCAGGACCTCTGAGTGGCCGCGCACCACAGGACACGCCTTCACTCGGGCCAGCCTTCCACAACAGGCTGCGCACCACAGGCACCAACCATTTTCATAAAACGTGTTCCACAACACACGTCCTTACTCACATCTCACCTACATCCGCCCATGCCATTCCTACATGCATGACATCATCCACATGCTCATCACGTTTCAGAACATCAACGCAACAGAGAGGTAGGTCAATGCGGGGGAGTGTTGACAGGCAAGTCCTGTCTGCTGAGTCATCATTGACCTCCCTTCTTCACGACACCACAAATTTGCATTCACCTCTCTTGTGTTCTGGAATGTTCACGTGATTTCCCTCCAACCTGTTGCACGTGCAGTGTTTAGCTTGTGTGGTTGCTCGATGTTACATGCTTTTGCATAACACACCACATAACCACACAACTCTCAACAAACACTGCCACGTCACCACTTTGCGTCGTCGACAATTCTTGTCTTCTGCTCTGTTTCTTTCTGTTGGAGTGTTCATTCATCGTACATCCTTGTTTGCTTCACAACTCAAGTAAACACACACAACTCTCTCTTGTCAAGACAATCTCCCACACAACACACAGCACACACAGCACACTCTGCACACACACACATACACAAGTCTCCAACAACAGCACCACCACCATGAACTTACAACAGCGAGCACTTCCAGTCCACTGGAGTGTCTGCCATATGCTCCCGTGTATGTGTCCCTCACCTGCAAACTGCGGGCCAAGCGCTCCAAGTGGGCAAGCGATCTGAAGCGGAATAACCTTTCAAACGTTCTTCGGTCAAACTGAGACAAATTGATCAGAGTCACCACACCCCATGCTCTCGGAACACGGTGATAGCGCACTTATCTCTCAAACGAGATAAGAACATGTTGACTGATAGCTCCACACAGCACAGCTTGGCGCAAGCGCTTGCGCCGCCTTTGCACACTCATCATCGTCGTGGCCGTTTGGTTTTTGGCGGCATCCGTGTTTCAAAACATGTCAGTCGTGTTGTGTTTGTGCCAAGTTTGTGTGGTTTGGACATGCGATGTAAACTGCTACGAGTTTGCAATGTGCTATTTTTGTGGTGACGAAAGGTCTCTGTTGTCTGCTACCTCCACCACACCTCCATTGCTATCCCTGTGCTCACCTCCTTCATTACTGGTGCGTATCAGCACCCATGAAGCGAGGTGGAGTCGGGCCCTGGGTTTGTTGTCGCGACCAGAGTGTACTGGAGTGTTCTCCCGTTTAATCTTGCTTCTCGCATGAGGGTCGCACACATTTCTGCGGATCTGTTGGTGGTCTCTGTCTGCGTATTTGTGGAGTGGCGTTGATCGTGACCGTTGTTGGCGTCAATATGCTGTTGTGTCAAATGTCATGGCTTCACGGCACCGACGCAGGTCACATGATTGTATATTTCTATGACAGTGGACTATTTTTAAAGACAAAGGACAGTACAGGCAAAACACGCCACCAGAAAAGCAAAACGCTGTGGCAACATCATGGACCTGCGGACAGTGCGAACCAGCTTCGTCGATGCTGTGCTTGTGGCGTTGTTGTTGGTGGTGCTTGCAGGCATTAGCCAACCCCGTCTCTGCGTTCAAGGTAAGGAGGAAGTGATGAAGTTCAAGCAGAAGAGGAGGGTCGTGACCGATACGTGTTTCGTTTTGACTGGGCTTCACGCGTTTTGATCGCTCCATGTCTGCGAAGACTTAGAAGACTTGTCTTCGTCGTCGGGAGACACCCTGTTGACCTTCTCAGATTCGTGCCCTTGGAACTTCTCTCATTGTCTCACTCCGTGAGTTGCTTGTTCGAAATGCTTCTCCTTTTGTTTCGTTCCGTTACTCAACAGCGGGCAGAGTGTCCGTCCTTGTTAAGGGCGGGAAAGTCAAAGACAGTGACGGCTGGCCACGTGGGGAAAGCGACACCGTGGTGGAAGTGAGGGTGCCTGATTACACAGGGTGGATGCACACAACTGAAGATGAGGACGACAACTCTCCTGCATGGCATGAGACGCTTGAGTTCCCCAACACGGACATCCCATCAACGGTGAGTTGGCATTCTCTGCTTGCGGTTGTTCTTCATTCAGTCTATTCGCCTTTCGCTTCACGCTTTTGCTCATCCTGAGCATCTCATTCCTGTATGCAGTTCTCGGTGGAGCTTCACGCTTTCGATCTGGATGGCTTTGCGGGTGTCAACCATTGGGGCGACACGGATGATGTGAGTTCGGTGTCCGATGTAGTTGTGTTCCTACTTTCTTGATTCCAGCACATGACTTACAACTCTACATGTTGCATCTATCACACCCGCCACGAGTACGAACAAACATACCATGTTCACGCCCGGTCTCTCGTGCCTCTCTGTTGCTCTGTTCTGTTTCAACCAAATCAGCTTGGCCGTGACACGGACAGCTTCACGTTCGATGGATGCAACTCAGTTTCCCGCGACCACCGCTTTGACCTCGACGGTGACAACAAGTACATCGACGTCACCATCAACTACACACCAAGTACGCCCCACTGGCTTCTGTGGTTGTGCGACTCTATGTGCGTGTGTGTGTGTGTTTGTATGTGCATGTGTGTGCGTGCTTATGTGTGTGTGCTTGTTCATATGTGCATGCGTGCGTGTGCGATCACGATTCTCTCCATCTTGTTGTGTCCACTTACAACACACACACACACACACACACACACACACACACACACACACACAACCGGTCTCTTGTTTGGCTCGATCTCCTCGCCCAAACAGCCGACCTGTGCCTGAGCAACAACGGTGACTGCGGCCCAGCACGATCGACCTCGTGCACGTGTGTGCGCGATGAACAAGTGCAATGCCAGTGTATGGATGGATTCAAGTCTGACACGGGAAAGGACTGCTTTCCCATCGACCCCTGCCAAACGTCAACCTTTGGTGGATGCGACAAGCAGCACGGAGTGTGAGTGACTGTGTGTTCGGTTGCCCAATTGTGCATTGCTTCTTGACGCATCTTCTTGCGCGCAGACGTATGTGTACACGTGTGTGCATCTGACTGAGTGCGCTTTTGCCCTTTGTCTCTCATTCACATACACATGCACGCACACATAACCACACACACACACACATAAAAACACACACACACACATCCGCACTCACACAAACGCCCACTTGTCCCTACCCTCACGGCTGCAGGTGCACGTATCTTGGCCCTGGCGAGAGCAAGTGCGCGTGCAAGGGCGGGTACCGGTTTGCGAGCACGAGTGACCATTCGAACTGCGACCCAATCAACCCCTGCGAGGATGTTCCGGGCCGTTGTGGCGAAAACTCCCTCTGCGTGTATGATGGTCCAGACAAGTTTCACTGCACGTGTGTTGAGGGTTACGAGTCTGCCAACGCCGAGAAAACGGACTGCCGGCCCATCAACCCGTGCGAGAAGGAGGGCTACGGCGGCTGTGATGCAAACACGCAGCTGTGTCGCTTCATGGGTCCTAACACGAACGAGTGCGATTGCAAGCCCGGGTTTGACGGAGCGGACGGCGGCAGCTGCGATGTTGTCAACCCGTGCGAGGACACGCCCACGCTTTGCGGCGACAACTCCACGTGCATCTACACAGGACGTGTGTTGATCTGTGTGTTTGTGTGCGTGTGTGCGTGTGTGCGGTGTGCGTGTGTGTGCGTGTGTGTGCGTGTGTGTGTGTGCGTGTGTGTGTGCGTGTTCGTGCGTGTACGCAGGCTCGTGCATGGCTGTTTTCGTTTACACATGCTCAACCCCAAAGCCCAACCGCACTGCACTTCACTTCGCTGCCC
>NW_004754916.1:697788-702075 GCF_000188695.1 Salpingoeca rosetta | reverse complement strand
GTGTGTGTGTGTGTGTGTGTGTGTGTGTGTGTGTGTGTGTGTGTGTGTGTGTGTGTGTGTGTGTGTGTGTGTGTGTGTGTGTGTGAATGCGTGTCTTGCGTATGTACTGCGTGTGCGTAAGCTGCGTGTTTGGGTGTTTGGGACGTGTGCGTCCTGTCCGTGTTCTTTCAAGAACAATCCATCGGCCCATTCACTCCGACCCTCAACCGTTCGCTCATGCTTCTTCTCTTCTCCCTCTAACACGCCTTCAGCCAATCAACCCGTGTAAGGAAGACAACGGCCAGTGTGGACCTGCATCAACAACGCTGTGAGTGTGAAACAGATTGAGATGGGCAGCGTGTTGAATGTTGGTGCACATGCCCAAGCTGCACGAGTCGAAGAGTTTGAAGTGTTTGGTGCACTCACACACACTCACACACACACTCACACACATGCATCCACGCACACACGCACACACACACACATGCGCGCACACATACGCACAAACACACACACACAACACACACACATATATATATATATACACACATTGCTGCAACATCACGACCACAGGTGCATCCACACTGGGCCTGGGATACGAAACTGCACGTGCCATGAGGGGCACACGTCCACCACGGGGCGCAACTGCTTCCCCATCAACCCATGCGTCACCGACAACGGCGGCTGCGGGTTTGAAAACTCAACCAGGTCAGTGGCACACGTAGGGGTGCGTTGTTATTCTTCTGTGTGCGCTTCAACCAGTGCACACTTGTGGCGCAGTCTGTGGCGCGTTTCACACACCCACACATACACACACATATGCACCACGACAATCCATCCATCCACCACACTCACCCGAGCGACTCATTTATCTCCTCTCCTCAACATGCCAGGTGCCTGTTTGACGGCCCTGATTTGGCTTCGTGCGTGTGCCGGTCTGGCTTTGCCGGCGATCCACCGAACACGCCGTGCGAGGTCAGCACAGCGCCTGCTCATGCATGCCATTGCAGTTTGGCGCCACATCGTGCTTCTGTCGCGCCACCTCTTCACCATCTCACTCACATCTCACCCATCCCATCACCATCGCTTCACTGCCTTACCACTCCGCGTCCACAATTTCTCTCCCCCCCAACTCCCCACTTCTGCCATCTCAGCCCGTGGACCCGTGCTCGATCGACAACGTGTGCGGGGCAAACGCGGAGTGCACCCGCACAGGGCTGCACACGTACAACTGCAGCTGCATCGCCGGTCACGTGAGCGACAACGGCGGCCGCAACTGCACGCATCCCTCCTCCTCTTCCTCCTCCTCTTCCTCCTTCGTGGCATCCTCAACAGGAAGCATGCCTCCAGTGACCACAGCTCTCGACCCGGCTGCAAGCCAGTCCACCGCCAACAGCATCTCCGCTGCCACGTGGGGCGGCATTGCTGGCGGTGTTTGTGGATTGGTAGTCCTTACCACGGCGGCGGTGGTTCTTGTGAAGCGAAGGCGATGCGGCCGTACCAAGCACGCTGACATTGGCATCAACAACATTGAAGCGCCGGTGTGTGTGTGTGTGTGTGTGTGTCTGTGTGTGAGGGCTTTTCTTGAGACAACGCGTCTGACCCTAGCGAAGTACGCATTGTCAGCCATGACGTCTTTGTGTGTCCATGAACTGGTTTACACCATGTTGTTTCCAGCAATTCTACATTCACCTCTACTGTGCTCATTCGCACGTCTTGCATGCACGATTCATCAGGGACAGCATGAACCCCAAGTGTATGACAACCCTGTCTTCCGTCCTTCCTCTGGCACGCTGACATATGACAACGTTCGGCCCACGCACGCCCATGTCGTTCGAGGTGCGTTTGAAGGCGCTGACTTCGTTCCGTTGCCCTCCTGTTACTTTGCCTTCTCAAAGAAGCGCTGGTTTCAGGTGTTAAAAGTTCTACTCACAGTCTCGTTGGTTTGTGTGCGTGTGCGTGTGGGGTTCGCTTGTTTGTGTACACAAGGTACCCATCATTGGCGTGAGGATACCTACGACATCGGCAGCGCCAACGGTGAACGGATTCGAGGTGCGTTGCGCTGTGCTGGACCCGTGTGCGTGCTGTTGGTTGGATCAGCTTTCGACAAAGTTTTGCTCTGCGCCTCTTCCTCGCAGATTCCCCGTGACTCTTCAACCCCCTGCTCTCTGCGTTCGTCACGCGTCATGGACCTCACCTCGTTAACAATGGCCTGTTTTCAATGCAACGGATCACTCCGATACACAGGCGTGCATCTCTGGCCTGAAGGGAGGTATGACATTGGAAGCCAAGAGGAGCGGGGAGCAGCAACCGTGCAGGCGTGGGTGCTGTCTGAAGGAGTGGACGATGGCTGTGGCGGCGATGACGCGCTGGATGGCAGGGATGATGGCATTTGCGACGGGGGCGAGAGCAGCACGCGGCGGGTTGACAGCAACTGCAATGGTGCCGCGATCTATGAAGCCAGATCGACGTCACATGCCCCTGTGTACGACAATCCACCGCCACTACCACCGACGTCATCAGGGCGACAAGCACCCATCTACGACAACGTGGTTGCATGAGCTGCGGAGTGGGCGGCTGCGCCGCCGTTGTTTTGTCTCCGCGTTACATGTCATGATTGTGTTTTTACAGCAAATACCTTGTGCATACATCCATGAGTACATTGTACATACATGAGTACATACATCAAAAACACACTCCAGTGGGGCACTTTGCACAGCAGGAGAGCAGGGAAGAGGCGAGGACGCGAGAGGAGGTGGAAGAGGGAAGTGAAGGAGGAAACCCAGCCAGCCAGCCAACCAGCCAGACCCCGGGGACGATTTACGACAGCACAAAAAGGTGTTTTGTGTTCGGGTTTGCTCCTGCTGCTGCTGACGGCACACAACGCAAGCACACACACCACAAGACACACGAGACTGGCGATCACCAACCGCCCAAAGTCTCAACGCAAACCCTGCCTCCATCACGTCCCACCCTCGCTCGCTCGCTTGCTGGCTGGGCTGACCGACAGTCGCAACGGCACACAACCACTTCACTGCCACACTCTCACAGCCCCACACTCTCACAGCCCCACACTCTCACAGCCCACACTTAGACACGAACATGAGGCGATGCCGGCGCTCGCGGGCGCGGCGTGTGATTGCGTGCTTTGCGTTGCTGGCGGCTGTGGCGTGTCTTGCGCCAGCGTCCTTGGTTCGTTGTGATGAGGCCGCCAACACAAGCGATTCGCATGCAGCGAGCGCCGAGGCAGACTCACACGGCGCTGCATCGGCAGCTCACAGCCCGGAAGGTGCGCGTGTGTGTAGTCATTGCGTGCGTGAATGTGCGTGAGTGTGTATGCACGACCTTTGTTGGGTGATCCTGCATCTTCCTCAGCCTCAACACGACTCATGCATGGTTGTTCTCACTGTGCTTTGTGGTTGTGCATGTGATCGGGTAAACAGTGTGTCCGGCCAACGTATCGACCAATCCTTTCTACAAGGCGTACTTTGACTCGGAGAAGGACCTTCCGCTGGGATCGGAAGGGTTCATTGAAAACCTCGAGGAACGCTCCCACCTCGAGGTGTGCATGTGTGTGTGTGTGTGCGTACACTTGTGGGTGTGTGTGCGTAAGCTTGTGTGCGTGTGCCCGTGTGTATGCACCTGTGTGTTGCCCCATTGTTGCGTTGTTCGCTGGCTCACCTCGTCATGGTGGCTTCTCTCACGTTTCTGGTACCTGCAGGTGTTTGCACAAAACTACAAGGAGGTGGAGCTACCTTTCCTCGTTTCCTTGATTCTGCTCATCGTGGCGCTGCTTCGAGTCGGTGCGTTCGTGCTCCTGCAGCTGTTGCACCTGCTGCGGCATCCCACATCCAATGAACGTCACCTGTCTCACACTTCACTGTCTCATGCAAATACGCGTGCGTGTGCGTGTGCGTGTGCGTGTGCACAGGCATCCAAGGATCGTGGATTGGCGAAGTGCTGCCAGACTCATGGTAACAGCCCTGCTCTGCTTTTCTTGGACAAGCGCGAGAGTGAAGATGGCCCGTGCACATATGTGCGAGCGTGCCTGTGTACCTCGTTTGATGACCCTCACTCAACCTCATGATCTAACTTAACTGGTCTTTATACTTCTGCGCGTGTGTGATGGTTGTATCCTGAACGCACTCTTGAACGTGGTACCTTTTTCACTGTACCCTTGCACAAACAGCATGGTCATTGTCGTGGGCGTCTTCATCGGTATCTGGATCAGGTGTGTGTGTGTGTGTGTGTGTGTGTGTGTGTGTGTGTGTGTGTGTGTGTGTGTGTGTGTGTGTGTGTGTGTCGTGT
>NW_004754916.1:689275-697688 GCF_000188695.1 Salpingoeca rosetta | reverse complement strand
ACGCACACACACACAGACACACACACACACACACACACACACACACACACACACACACAAGAGCTCACGCACGCCTGTTTGCTCGTGTTGCGACAGGATCATCTTCGAGGCTGGATATGTGCAGTGCAACAACCGCGTGTTCATGGACAACTTGGGGTCCATCCTCATCAACGCCATCCTCGGCACCGTCTTCAACACCTTTGCTCTTGGTAAGCGCACATGCATGCGCGCGTGCAATCCTGCGTGGCGAATGCCGTTGTCTTTGTTTTCTTTCTCCCAGCCTGATGGCATAGTGTTCACTCTCCACACACGCCGTCAACCCGTGCCCCGCCGTTGGTGCTGCTGCCGCCAGGGTATGCGATGTATGGCGTTGCGACCTCCATTGGCATCGACATGTCTCCGATTGAGGGTCTTGTCTTTGGATCCTTCATCGCCGCCGTCGATCCCGTCGCCGTCCTCACCGTCTTCGAAGAGGTGCTGTGCGGGTGTGTGTGTGAATGCAAATGAGCGTGTGTGTGAATACAAGTGTGTGTATGTGTGTGTGTGTGTGTGTGTGTGTGCAAGTGTGCGCATATTCGTGGGTGTCTACCATCTCGCACCCATGTTCACCACACTGTTGTCATGACTTGTTCTTCACGCTTCACGTTTTCAATTTCTCAGATGCACGTGCACGAGACGCTGCACACGATTGTGTTTGGCGAATCCATCCTCAACGATGGCGTCGCCGTCGTCCTCGTAAGTGACAGCTGCTCCCCCACGTCATCGCACCCTTGCACGTGCTGCCCACAACACAGACAGACAGACAAGACAGACAGACAGACACAGACAGACACAGACACACACACACACACACACAGACACACACACAGACACACACACGCACACGCACACGCACACGCACACGCACACGCACACACATTCTTTACCTTCAGTGTGAATGCTTTCCTGTATCTTACGGCCCCTTGTGCAAGCTAACACCCCACGGCCATGCCACCACCGCGCACATCTTCAGTACCGCATCTGCGTCGCGCTCGCCTACGAAGAAAACATCACCGGAGGTGCGTCGGTGTGTGTGTGTGTGTGTGTGTGTGTGTGTGTGTGTGTGTGTGTGTGTGTGTGTGTGTGTGTGTGTGTGTGTGTGTGTGTGTGTGTGTGTGTGTGCGCGCGTCTGCGTTGTTTGCACGGCTTTACGTATGCAAGCCTGCATTGCATGCAATCTCGAATTGTGTCTCTCGTTTTGAGCCGTTGCTCACCCTCACCGTCATTGTCATTCGCACCCCCTCATGCACATCACGCGTTGCTCACATTTCACCCACCCTTCCTCTGCCCCCACCTTGCCTCTTGCCCACCCCCTTCATCTTTGCGGTGTCTGCACTGCCAGAGGGCCTCGTTGTCGGCTCCTCCTTCGCCACGGGCATCGCCTCATTCGTCGTCGTCTTCGTGGTGCGTACCCACAAACACCGTTCTTTGTTTCTTTGTTGCACTATCTCTCTGCGCACGACATAATGCAGTTTGTGCTGTCCTCAGCCAACCCCCCTCCTCACGCCGCCTGTCTGCGTCTGCGTCTGCGTCTGTGTGTGTATGTGTGTATGTGTGTGTGTGTGTGTGTGTGTGTGTGTGTGTGTGTGTGTGTGTGTGTGTGTGTGTGTGTGTGTGTGTGTGTGCATGTGCTTTCATTGCGTGGCACAGGGCGGCTGTTTGATGGGAATTCTCCACGGCGTCGCCGCCGCCCTCGTCACGCGCTTCCTCACATCCGGTCCGCACAACCATCATGCGTGCTTCTTTCTCGTGAACGTGGTTGCATGCGTGCGTGTGTCATTCGTTTGCATGAGTGTGCACCTGTGTCCGACGTTTGCATATGCGCGTATGCGTGCATGACATGAGTGTACACCGACATGGTCGCATGTTCGCCTCTCTCCTTAGCCACCCCACGTCTCACGTCACGACCACCACGATCACTATCATTTGGTGTTGGGCAGAGAACACGCGTGTGATGGAGCCGTTTATCCTCATCTTCATCGGGTACATGTCCTACCTCGTCGCAGAGATCTGCCACTTCTCAGGCATTGTCAGGTGCGTGTCCATGTGCAGCTTGCATGGCGGTGTCGCTACCAATTCTCGCTTCTCGTGCACGTTGCGTTCACCCCTTTTATCATCTCCATCATCTCATTCCGTCAGCTCGCACCCTGCCTCCCTGTGTTCAGCATTATGATCTGTGGCATGGTTTTGCAGCACTACGCCGCAAAGAACATCCACAAGACGTCCCGCATTAGGTAGAGCGTGCACACCAGAGCTGCATGGCTGGATGGACAGGCGCAGACCGAGAGAGACAGTCAGGCACACACACACAGATACAGACACACACACACACACAGACACACACACAGACACACAGACAGACAGACACACACACACACACACACACACACACACACACACACACACTTCTTTCTCTCGGCTTGCTCACCCTTCATGTGTGCATCTTCGTCTGATGTCTTTGCGATGTTTGTAGTGTGCACTATTTCCTCAAGTTGATCGCCGGAACCGCAGAGACGCTCGTGTTCCTCTTGCTCGGCGTGGAGGCCGTCACGTCCATCTCAGAGGGTGATGACGCATGCTCTAGTCTCTCGCATGTATTCATGCACCCTTGCCTGCTTCTTGCCCGTGCTTTCGTCATCCTAACACACACACACACACATACACACACACATAAACACACACACACACACATACCCGCACACACACACACGCAGGGTGGAACACGGTGTTTATCATCTCTGCGTATCTCCTGGCCCTCACCTTCCGCATCATGAGCGTGTTCTGCTCCAGTTTCTTCCTCAACAAAATCAGACACCTCAAAATCTCCCTGCGAGTAAGTGCCATGCACACACACACACACACACATGTTGTGCTTGTCCTCTGAGTGTGGCCTGTTACTTCTCCGTTGCCACCCTGCTCTTGCCCTCATGGCGCACTTGTCTCTCACCCACACACCACCACCTCCACACACCACCACCTCTACACCATGCAGGACCAGTGGGTGATGGCGTACGGTGGTCTTCGCGGCGCCATCGCCTTCTCCCTCGCGTTTGTGTTGGCCGACCAGAAGTACATCTGCACCGCAGACTTTGACCCAAACGTCAACGACCCTGACAGTGCGTCCCTGTGACAGTTTTGGCGATGCTTTTGATGCGTGATTGTGATGTGCGTGGTGGTGATGATGGGTTAGCTTGACAATGTGTGTGTGTGTGTGTGTGGTTGGTCGCACCTGCTGTTGCGTTTGCTTCCCATGTTTCCTTTCGTTTCGCCAAATCACCGAAGAGCTGTGTCACCCACTCATTTCCGTCGTGTCATTGTCCCTCGTACCGCTGGTCATTGTGTGCCAACAACAGCTGTGTTCAGTCCTTTCCCGCACCGAAACCTCTTTGTCAGCGCCACCATCTTCATCGTCATGATCACCGTCTTCGTTCACGTGAGTTTCATGTGTGAACACGTGCGACAACCACAGGAGCAAGCCTGCTGATTGCTGGGGGTCTCTTGCAACACGTAATAGCTACCGCCACGCGGTGATTGGTGCCACCCTCAACACCTTTGTCTTGTTCGTTGACCACCCCACACCGTGTGCTCTCCCACCCCCATGCACGTCACTTGACACCACACATCTGCCCACCCCACGGCCACGCCACCCCGCCCGTCTCTGTATCTGCAGGGCACGACGATCAAGCCCATCCTGAACTGGCTGCACATCTCGCGGGCGGAGGAGCACGAGCGGCTCGGCTTTGAGCGCCTCAACTTCAAGCTCGTCGACTACACCATGCGTGGTCGGTTCGCCCTGCCCAGGCGCGGTGCTGGTGGTGGTGGTGGTTGTTGTTGTTGTTGTTGTTGTTGTTGTTGTTGTTGTTGTTGTTGTTGTTGTTGTTTAAGTTGTTGTTGCTTCAGTTGTTGTTGTTGTTGTAGCCGTCGTGTTGTGCGGCTGCATACATGCAGTCAATGGTTGGAGTTTTGTGAGACACACCTACGTTGTCGTCGTAGAGACTCAGCGCCCTGCCGGTTCCTTGTCACATGGTTGCAACTGTACTCACCCGATGGGCTGTGCTCCTCCCGACCCTGCTATCCTCTTCGCTTCCATTCTCACGAACCGCAACCACGAACCGCAACCAACGTGTCAACGAATCGCCAGTTGTCGAGTCAATCACGCAGATCCACACGTCCAACTGGCTGCGCGACTTCTACTTCTCCCTCGACCTCTCCCTGCGCAAGTACCTCGTGAAACCGGTGCGTGCCCTGGCAGCCCCCGCTGCATGTCTCGTCCCTCGCATCTGTTGTGTCCTCATTGATCTTCTCACACTGTCAACTTGTCGCACCCGCCCCCATTTTGCTCGTTACGCTTTCGTCACGCACGACACTCTCGTCACACTGACCTGTCCACGACACCACTTGCGCCGTTGCTGACACAGGGCGGCAGCTACTGCGAGCTGCTGGAGCGAGCAGAGGAGAAACACATGAAGTCGTTGCTGGAGGTGAGCGCTCGCTGTTGTGTGACGCTTCTGCCGTTTGCTTGCACTCCACAGCCATCACCCTGCCCACGCTTGTCGCTTTGATGACAATACACACACACATATATATTCACGCACACACACGCATATTCACGCACACACACACACACATACACACGCACACACACACACGCACACACACACACACACACACACACACACACACACACACACACACGTTTCCCATCAATTGTGCTGCGCAGAGCTACAAGGACCAGCGTGTGCGGGATTTGGTTGAAGCCGACGAGCGTGGCCTGCGTACGTTGATGTGTGCTGTTGATGGTGGTGCTGTTCATCTTGGTGGTGCAGAAATGTGCGCGTGATTGTGCAGGCAATGCTGAAACTGCGCCGCACATGGTGGTGCTGGTGGTATATTGGCCATGCCATCGTGGTTTATCATCTTTTCGCGTTTGACAAAGGCTCACACGTTTCCAATTCAACTCCACCCTGCCCACTCCACCCCCTCCTGGTCCACGGCTCCCCGCCTGCCGACTGCTGTGCAGATGAGCGCGAGCTGGAGAACTACCGCTGGCTGAAAATGCACGAGAACTTTCGCAAAGTCATGCATGAAATTGGCGAAATGGCAGACGTCGCTCATCGTGCGTCACCACTTGTTTTCTGCGTGCGTGTGTGTGCGATTGTGTGCTGTGTGTGTGCGCGCGATTGTGTGTGTGTGCGATTGTGTGCATGGGTGATTGTGTGTGTGTGTGTGTCATGTCAGGAGGTGTGCAGGAGTGCAGCGTGTGTTGTTGCGTTTACAACGCGTCCTCACGCCCGCCTGCCCTCCAATGACCGACGGCTTACTTCCACCTGCAGACGCATCACCGCGTCCGCTGCGCCGCCACTACTACGACGAGCTTGGAAAGGAGCGAGCGCGTGAGTGAATCGTTACGTGCCAACCCATACATCGACCCAATACCCGCACTTCCTCTGACTTTGCTTGCTGAATTATCACCTTGCATGGCACGACGACGTCACTGCCACGACTGCGAAATTCACGGCGAATTCACTGCGAAATTCACTATCGCCACCACCATTCACTGCCACGTTCACCACCACCACCATTACTTTTGTCAGCCGGTCCCTGCGAACGCCTCGTCGCCACCGTCAAACACGAGCACGACAAGTGCGTCCATGTGCCCATCTGCGTGGTTGTGCGTGCGAGGGGTGTGTGTGCGAGGGTGTGTGTGCGAGGGTGTGTGTGCGAGGGTGAGTGTGTGTGTCTGTCTTTCGTTTTGCGTGCGTGTGTGCTCATTGTTCACTGCCTCATCATTCATCCCATGGCCATGCTCCAGGGAAAGGCACGCCCTCAACCCCGAAATGCAGCGGTGGGTGCATGCAGCTTGTTGTGCACTGATTGTGAATTCTGATGCTCCCGAAACGGTGCATGCCTTATTACGTCTCTTCCCCTCCCTCAACACTGCGTGGTCGTGCAAGACGTGTACTATTCCCACCACACCCACCACTCACTCCTATTTTCACCACTGCCACCAACAGTGCGCGAAACCGCCGCACGCGCGTGCAGTTTACAGATCCGGACGAGGAGGACCGCCTGGAGATGGAGCGACGACAGAGGTCAGGCAGCGAGCAGCAAACAATCGCGTGGGGTGCTTCATGCTGCATATTGCGTGTTGTGTGTTGTGTGCACGTGCACATGTGCCTGCGGCGTATGGGGTCATCTTGTGACGTCATGTGTGGTGGATGATATGCTTGGCGACGACGCGAGCGCTCACGAATCAACCAACGGTTTGTGTCCATGCTCGTACAATCTTCGCGCAGGCGCGATTGGAAGTACACCGGCGACTTGTGAGTCGTTTATGCCAATGCACGATTGGAGTTTGTGGTTTGCTGTAACATTGCAGATGTATTTGGGATAAACATGCACTGTGCAAGCATAAATATCCGCTCACACACATACCCACTTTCACTTTGTTACTCACCCTCTGTGTCTTACCTGCGCAACCCCCCTCCCCACATCCCCCACACGCACACAACACCACGAATTCCACGCCTTCAGCCGTGCGCGGGATCTCGAGTCTGCACTGCCGGCGCGAACAATGCGCCGTCGCCACAAACCAAAGGCAAAGGAGGTGTGCAGACCCTCCATGTTGCGTGTGACGTGTGCTCCTCAACAAGTGCTGTTTTGTTGTCGTAGCCTTGTCACACTTGTATATGCGCTTCTTCCATGGCAAATCACCACACCAACACCATGTCTCTCGCACACCTTGCCGTCATCGTGATCCTTCATCACATCCACACCGCACTCCCTCTCTTCCGTTTGACCTCGACCATCGATGTTGCAGCCCGACACGGCGAGTGTGCGGTCTGCCAGCAGCGTGACGTCGCAGGAGTCGTTTGATTCGTCGTCCACCGTCTCCGGTCTTCTCTCCGACGGCGAGCTCAACCTCGTCAGGAGGTGCGCGCACATATGTACATGCACACACCTGGCTGGCGCTGGCGGTTCTGTTCTCGTTCTTGTTGGCTTTCCACGCTCACGAAGATCACACACACACACACACACGCACGCACACACACACACGCACACACACACACACACACACACACACACACACACACACACACACACACACACACACAAATCAACAGGTTTGCGTCCGACTCCAACTTGGCGCCGCGGTCGCATACGCAGGCGTTTGTGACGGGCGAGACGTGGATTCCAATTCCGCCGGCCGACAGCGACTCATCGGATGCAGAACAGAACCACCGGCCCCGCCAGCCCCATCCGCACTCGCAGTCACAGCCAAGTCTCGTGCGTGGCGACTCAAGGGTGCGCGCCGCGCGTCTGTTTGCGCTTGTGAAGCTTGCATGCATGGATGTACGTCTTTTCAATCTCACCTCATCTCTTTTCCTGTCCACATCACTGCATCACCTTCCGCTCCCTCACTTTCCACACACATACACACGCACACGCAGCCGCTGTTGCAGGATGGTCAGGACGGGCTCGACCCCATTGAGGAGATTGAGTTTTAGCTGTTGTGTGGGTGTTGTGGCGTGTGCTTATGAACTTGTGGTTGTTTCGCTTGTTTCATTTTGGTTTTCGCATTTAGATGATGATGATGATGTGCGCGCGTGTGTGTGCATGTGTGTGCATGTGTGTGTGTGTGTGTGTTTGTGTTGTGTGTGTTTGTGTTGTGCATGCTTGCCCTGCAGCCTGTCTGCTTGAGCGTGGCTCGCTGCGTCTCTTGCTTGCTCGTGTTCGCTTCTCTGTAAACGATCCTTCCATCCCAAACGACTGCGTGTTGCGCTCTGCTGCATGCAATTGGCAAACACACCCACAGCAGCAAAGCGCGCAACAACAGCAAACAAACCAACAACCAAACCCACGTGCACACACCACACTCGCGTCGACGCACAGGCAACCATGTCGTTGAGGAGCAAGGCGTCGCCGCTGTCGCCGGTTGAGGCACTGAACGCGCTGGCTGATGCCCTGCTGGCTGCAAGTGCTACGTCGTCGCCCACTGTGCCCACGCCAACCACCGCGGGAGACGTGCACGCATTTGTGGTGGCTTTGGACGAGGCCGTGTATGCGCTGGCCAGCCAACCTCCAGCTGATCAGCGGCTGGCACAGGCCGCGCTCCACCGCCTTGTGGAGGCCGTGTACCCAGCGCACGACGCTGGCGACGTTGCTGGCGGGCTGGCCGTGATTGCAGATCGCGTCCTCACACTCATCTCGGAGCAGCTGGATGTCTGGAACAGTGCCGACACATGGCAGCGCGTGTTTGACCAGGGCGCCGCCGACAGCGATTCCGAGGACGAGGACGCTGCCCAGGTGTGTGTGTGTATGTGTGTGTATGCATGTTTGTGTGTGTGTGTGCATGTACAGGTCTACCTCTCTC
>NW_004754916.1:674275-686775 GCF_000188695.1 Salpingoeca rosetta | reverse complement strand
AGGAGAGTATGGGCGTGAACGCCGTTATCCCGCTGCCGTGGATCGAGGCCCTCTTTGGGTGAGCAGTGAGCAGTGAGCAGTGAGCAGTGAGCAGTGAGCAGTGAGCAGTGAGCAGTGAGCAGTGAGCAGTGGGCAGTGAGCAGTGAGCAGTGAGCACCCATCCCCCATCACGACAGCGTGAAACGTGGCGTTGATGTGACGAGCACACACATTCTTCCCGCATGCACACTGTGGTGTTGGCTGTGGCTGCGTTGGTGCGTGGTGGCGTGCTCACAACCGTACACGTGACTGTGTGCAGTCCTGCCTGTGTGTGTGTGCATGTGCATATGAGCTTGCGCTTATGACCATCTCTATTGAATCAGGCTGATGTTCGTGCACAACCGGGCGACCGCGCGCGTTCTGGGCGTCGTCACCTGTCTCTCCCTAAACTTTAAGGTCGCCGCATGTGGATGTGGGTGCTGGGTGTGAGTGTGCTCACTTGAGTCTTCCCGACAACCCCTCCCCTTTCTCTCTCCCCTGCTATCACCACCTCAACTGCACCGTCATGTTACCACCACCATCACGCAGGAGTCACCGCATCTCGTGTCGGCGGCGTTTTTGTACGAGCACCTCGTCCCTGCAGTCGCATCCGTTTCCCTCTACTCCCGGAACATCAACGCCAAGACAGACGCAGACAGGGTATGGTGCCTGTATGCCAGTGGCACCCGCAACCACGCATGCTTTGCGCATATGGTTGTGCGCGAACGGCCCGTATTTGACACTCGCCACTCGCCACTCGTCACTCTTTCTCGCCGCACCTTTTGGTTTTGTTCATCTCACGAACTATGGCTCCACCACCACTGCCATCTCTGTTGCCGCTGCCACGTCCACAGGCCCCTATGCCCGGGCCCCTCATTGCGCCGTTTTTTGCGTCTCTGCTCTCGTCGCCGCTGCTGACGCACTCGGATGTGATTGCGCACCAGCGACGCTTCATTGCAGCTGTCAACACACACTGCCGCCACGTCGTCCCATTCATCTTCCTCGCCAAGGTGTGTGTATGTTGTGTATGTTGTGTGCATGTGTTTGTTTGTGTATGTGCATGTGTGTGTGTTGCGTGGTGTGTATGTGTTGTGTTGTGTGTGTACGTGGCGAATTTAGCGTGACGATGCATGTTGTTTTGTGTTGTCTGAAATGCAGGTGATGGTGTCGTGGCCAAAGCGCGACGACACGTGGGATTCCGCCAGTTTGCATGCGTTCCGCTTGGCAGCAGCGTACAACTGCAGGGCACAGGTCCGTGATTGCGCCATTGCCAATGTGTTGTGCGACGGGGTTGGTTTGCTTTGTATGTCACAAATGAGAGGAGAAATAAACCCTTGTGTTTGTTGAGATGCTCATCCCATGTACTTGCATTCACACACGTAAATCAACGTGCGTACCCCCATCCATGACAGGAGGTTGCGCTGCGCAATGCGTCGCTGCATGTGGTGCTGCGTGTGCTGATGACCAACATCACCGCCACCTCTGTTGCTCTCGAAGGATTCCATCTCCAGCCGCTCATCGACCTCTTCTCCCTCTTCACAGCACGCGACTGCTGGGTCTTTGGCGGTGGGTCGTGTGTGCGTGAGCTGGTGCAGGGAGCTTTGCTGCCGGTAGCCGAGAAAGATCATGTGCGCATGTCTCTCCTCACCCCTATCCCGTTCCATCCCCTTCTCTCTCTCCCTCTCTCAACCTCCATCACCGTTCCAATCAAATTCCTGCAGATGATCTGTTCTGTGAGGCATCAGCGTGGTTCCAGTCCCTCTTCCTCGAACCACAACAGCAGCAACAACAGCCCACCACCACCACCACCAATGCTGCTGCCACCATCCTGGAATCGTTCCTGCGCGATGGCGATGGCGACCACGCAGCTGCTCCCCCGACATCCCAGACTACGGGCACCGCCGTTGCTCTCCTTCTCCTCGCAGCACAGGGCACAGGTGCTCACATGTCCACACCCGCGTGCATGTGGTGTGATGTGTCGCCACAAAATGTATTATTTGTGCAAGTGTGTGTCTGTCTGCATATGTGTGTGTGTGTGTGTGTGTGTGTGTGTGTGTGTGTGTGTGTGTGTGTGTGTGTGTGTGTGTGTGTGTGTGTGTGTGTGTGTGTGTGTGTGGGTACTAGCCTTGCGTGCACTTGAGAGGTAGTTCCTGACTTGGTTTGCTCAACTGGCTTCATTTCATTTATTGATTCCATTTGGGTTCAACAGATGTTGCTGACGCGTGCTTCTCCGACTTTTGGTCGACCCTTCGCTCCATCTTCACGTACGGCCACACGGTCTTCGTCTTGCGTTGAAACGTTTAGAGCTTATGACCCACGCATATCTTCTTCTCTACCCACTTGCCAGCCGTCACAAACACACACACACACATACACATCAGGCGTACGCACATGCCTGCGGGCCGCAAGACGCGGCTGCTGTCGCTGTTTACCGCGTGTGTTGAGCTGCTGCTGACGGCGGATGCGCACGAGCCGCTCGGCTGTAGGACAGACGTCATCCTCTTCCAGCAGCGCCGCCACACAACAGGTCAGCTGGTTGTACATGCACGTCCGTGTGTGCGTGCGCGCGTGTGTGTATGTGTGTGTTCGTGTGCATGTGCGTGTGGGCGTGTGGATGCGTGTGTGCGTGTGTGTGTATGCATGTGCGTGTGGGCGTGTGGATGCGCGTGTGGGCGTGTGTCTGTAATTGTGTGCACACGTGCTCGTTCTGTTGAATTTGCACTTGTCCCCCAAAGCTCATGTTTGCGACTCAATCTGCCGCGGCTCAAATGCACCTGCTGTGCTCGGAACGACTGTCCTGGTTGTTGCTATCAGCGTTTGCGCAGGAGATGAGCCAATGGGCACGACGCAACAGCGCCGCTGCTGCCGAAAGCGTGATGCAATATTGCCTGTCCAGGTGGACGCGCGATGCGCTCGCTGTTCTCTCTGACCCGGATGCATTTGAGATTGAGCTGGACGCCCTCCGTATCCTCGCCAAGGTCCTGGCCAAAGATTGTGTGCGTGCGTGCGTGCGTGCGCGCGCGTGTGTGTGTGTGTTTGTGTTATGTGGCATTTTCGAGACACTTTCCGCGTCGACGATGCTCAGACGTCCATGTCTCATGCTACGTTCCCTTCCCGCGTTGTCAGATCACCCGCAGTATCCACGCCGCTGTGGAACAACGCGCCCTTCCGTGGGCTATGCAGGTTCGTTGGTCATTTCTTTCCACCTATCCAATACAGCTGCTCGCCTTCTCAATCTTCCCCGCCCTCATCCATCCTGCCTCGTTTTCTCCTTCCCCATACACCTCTCACCCACATCACACATACACACACATACACACACATTTATATTCACACACATTCACACACCACACACCACACACACACACATACACTACCACACACGCACACACACATTCACACATACACTAACAAACAAACACACTCACACATGCACATACCCCTCCAACTTGTGCACGTGAAGAGCGAGGAGGAGGACCGCCGCCTCATTGGCGTATGCGCACTCGCGTGTTTGCCCACGGCAAATGCCGGTGTTGGTGTGGACGGCGTCTGGTCAGACGACATGTTGAGCGAGCGGGTGCTGCTGCTTGCCTCGTGCCGCGTGCCCAAGCGGTCTCTGTCAGCCGAGGAGCGCGAACGCGTGCCTGCAGGCAACATGCCGTGGTCGCGGCTTGCCCGCCTTGCCCCCGAGCACTGCTGGGTTGGCGTGCGTGACGTCCTGTTTGCCGCCATGCGCTGCTTTGCCGTCACGGCCCTCAGCCCATTCGTTCCCTACCCGTCAACCATCCAGCGCACACGCGATGCTGTGGGTGGTGTTGGTGGTGTCCATGGCGCGAGTGCTGTTGGTGCTGTGGCGGGACCCCGCGCGCGCATGACGGGTGCTGGTCTGCGGGCGCTGCTGGTGGAGGTGACAGCCGCCATCAACAGCATGATGCGCGAAGAGACAGTGCCCACCATCACCGCCGCCGCGCTCGCCATCTGGCTGACGCGCGTGGCGGACGTGGATGCGCACGCCGTGCACGCGCTGCTGTCGACGCTCATGCGCGAGCTAACGGCGGTCAATTCGCACGGCCGCACAGTTGCACCGGGCCTGGCGCTGCTGCACGCGGCCAACGCTGTGGTGTTTAACCCGGTCGCCACGACAGCGGCTGCCATGAACGTGGACGTGATGGCAGCCGTGGCGCAGTGGGTGTCGGAGCTGTTGACTGTGGCGGAGAACGCGGGACGGGAGGAGAAGCGGGGCATGATGCTGAGCACGTCGCTGTGGCTCAGCAGCACGCTCACCCACGCCAACACGGCACTTGCTGTTGACGACAGCACGAATGATGGTCATGGTGGCAGCGATGCGCTGCAGCACGCGGTTGTGAAAGGGCTTGCGCCGACGGTGGCGAAGATGCTGCTGTTTGGCCCCTTGACGCTGCCAACGCTCCTTGTCATCTACGACACCATCGCATACTGCACAGCCGAGGGGCTCGTCACGCTGCAGCTTCCCAACGGTGCGCTGTTGTGTCGTGGTTGTGGTTGTGGTTGCGGTTGTGTTGTGGTTGTGTTGTGGTTGTGTTGTGGTTGTGTGTTTGGGGGGGGGGGGAAGGGAATGTGTTTGTTTTGTATGACATTGAGTTTCTCACGTGTGAGTTTTGCTCTGTGTGCTCCGCCACTTTCGTCAGGGGTCACGTCGCCGTTGGATTCCCGCGTGAATCGCGCCATCCTTCTCGGCGCTGTCTTCAGCCTCTCCCCGGCAACGCGTGAGTCAAGCAGGGCTTCTGTGTGTTTGTCTCAGCGGTGGTCTGATTTGTGCTTGGAGGGCCGTCGACAGGTGCTTGTCCTCACCTCTCATAGTCTCACATGACACACTCACGCACACGCACACCTCTTCATGCGCACACATGCTTGCTCGTGGCGTTGGTTGCAGTTTCGCTGCTCTACCCTGCGCTGGCTGCTGCGGACGACGCCATCACGGCCGACGGATCCAACTTCCACACCAACACGCTCGACCACCGCTCGAAGCACCGGTGCTGGCAGGTGCTGGTGCTCATGGCGGACCGCGGCACGGACGACGTGAAGGATGCCCTGCTGCGGCGCTGTTTGGCACGCTTCACCTCGGAGCGGCATCACTCTGTTCGGTACATGATTGAGTGGTGCCTGATGCTCTTCCTCGCAGAGGGGCGCCTCTCCTTTGAATCCCTCGCTAACATGGACACCAACGCCGAGGCCAGGTGCAGTTTGTGTTTGTTTGTTTGAGTTTATTTGAGTTTGTTTGTTTGTTTGTGTGTTTGTTTGTGTGTTTGTTTGTTTGTTTGTGTGTTTATTTGTGTTTGTTTGTTTGTTTGTTTGTTTGTTTGTTTGTTTGTTTGTTTGTTTGTTTGTTTGTTTGTTTGTTTATTTGTGTTTGTTTGTTTGTGTGTTTATTTGTGTTTGTTTGTTTGTGTGTTTATTTGTGTTTGTTTGTTTGTTTGTTTGTTTGTTTGTTTGTTTGTGTGTTTATTTGTGTTTGTTTGTTTGTTTGTTTGTTTGTTTGTTTGTTTGTTTGTGTGTGTGTTTGTTGGTTTGTGTGTTTGTTTGTGTGTTTGTTTGTTTGTTTGTGTGTGTGTTTGTTGGTTTGTGTGTTTGTGTGTTTGTTTGTGTGTTTGTTTGTTTGTTTGTTTGTGTGTGTGTTTGTTGGTTTGTGTGTTTGTTTGTGTGTTTGTTTGTGTGTTTGTTTGTTTGTTTGTTTGTTTGTGTGTTTGTTTGTGTGTTGCAGGTACATCTGGAAGAACTTTGCCAAATTCTTCTCTTTGCCTTCCATACCACCCTCCCTCAATTCACTCCTCACCACCTCCCCTCTCGATTGCTGTAGGGTGGCGCACATTTGCTCTGTGCTGACAGTGATGTGGCGCGTCGTGGACGCCTATCGCCCGCGTGATTCAAAATGGCTCGAGATGTGCAGCTTTCTCCTCCAGTTCTCCCTTCCGCTCTCCCTTACCATTCACGTGCGTGGACGATGGCAGTGTTTGTTTCCATGCGCGCTCTATGTGCATTTGTGTGCTTGTACGATGCACCTTTAACGCGCGAGCACTAACATCTCAACTTGGAACCTCGTTTGTCCTGCAGATGACGGCGCGGCTATACAGCTCAACCACATTTTACTCTGTCATCAGGGTGCGGATTGTGTGTATGTGTGTATGTATGAATGAGTGAGTGTGTGTGTGTGTGTGTGAGGTGGGGGGGGGGGTTGCAGAGGTGGTACCTTTGAGGTGAACGGCCTTTGCGTCTTTGCGTCTTTGCGTCTTTGCGTCTTTGCGTCTTTGCGTCTTTGCGTCTTTGCGTCTTTGCGTGCTTGTGTCTCTCACCCACGATTCATTCATACAATGCCACGTGATGCAAACAACAACAACAACTGCCACACTCTTCCACCCACCAGTTGTTGGAGCAGACGCGTGATGAAGGGAACGGGCTGGATATCGAGTCGGTGCTGCGCGACCCGTATCTGCAGCGAACAAAAGCATTTCTGGAGCACGAGAGCGACGTCTTCAAATACGTCACTGGCCTTCGCGCGGATTTCTTCTTCTCCACGTTTGATCCCATCCACGACACGTCACTGGAGGTGCGGCAGCTGTTGTGTGGGCGCCAGCATGAAGGATGTTCAGTGTTGGTTTGGCGACAGTGCGGATGGCTCGTGTGTCATTGGCACTACATGCACCCGCCAACACAAGCCAAAACAAGTGCATGTATGACAACACAAGCGAACAAACCACACACACACGCACACACATAAACACAACCGCGCACAAGCAACAAACGCACCACCAACACCACCACCCCCTGTCACCCTTCCCTGTCGTATGGTGCAGTTCAACTTTACGGAGGGCCCTGTGCTGTTTGGGCTGGCGGCGGACGAGGCGCTGTCGTCGCCATTGATTCGCCAGTTCTCCGATGAGCGCGCGCTCGGGAAGTGGGCGGCACCTGCCCGCGCAAAGGCCGCAGACGCACTCATTGGCATGTACGTACTGGTGACGGAAGGAGAGAGGAGTTGTGGGTGTGTTTCTTGTGTGGTTCGTGTGTGTGTGTGCGTGTGTGTGCGTGGTTCTTGTACGCGTGGTTCTTGTGCGTGTGTAAATGTGTGTGTGTGTGTGCACGTGCGCTGACATTGTGATACTGGAGAGGAGTGACAGTGGTTATTATTGCACATCTTGGCTATTGACGTGCCATGCTCACGTGATGGATTGCTTGATGCACATTGTTGACAGGCGATCCAAGCAAGAAGTCCGGCGCATGGGCGAGGACGAGGTAATGGTCCTTGTGGTGCCTTGCTTTTGGGAGGAGGGGGGGGGAGTGGCCGCCAGCACGTTTGCACTCTTTGTTCTAGGTGAGGGGGGAAGCGTGCAGGAGTTTCAGCTTCTCATCCCAGTGCACTGACCAACAGAGCGAGGAGGTGGACGCGATTGGCAACGACGGTGACGAGCAAGGTGTCGGTGACGACAACGAAGAAGGCGATGGTGCGCTTGACATGGGCGCAGACATCCAGAAGAAGATTGACCCGTCCGCGCTCCTCGCCGCGCAGGACGAAGTCGCATTTGGCGCAGAGGTGTGTGTGTGTGTATGTGTGTGTGTGTGTGTGTGTGTGTGTGTATGTGTTTGTGTGTTTGTGTGTGTGTGTGGGGGGGGGGTATTGCGGGCGATCGGGGGTTCAACGCCCTTGTCTCTCCTTCCTCCATCCCTCTCCATCTCTCTCCCTCTTCCTCACGTCACATTTTTGTGTGTGTCCTTTTTCATGGAATAGAATGCAGCGCAGAGCCAGCGGCACGCCACGCGCCAGCGGTCAAAGCTGGTCGTTGTCGCCTCCCTCATCTCACTGGTCAGTGGAACAGGCTCCTTGGTCGCTGTGCTGGGCTGCCAGTGACGACCAGTGTTTCTGCCTTGTTGGTCAATCCACGCGTACTCACAGCATATCGTCTGCAACAACAGGGCACCAACCTCGGTGGGCTGAGCCGCACGTGCGAAATCTTCAACGTCGGCATGCTTGTCCTTGCCGCCGAAAAATACACGCGAACCAAGGTGAAATGATGCTACCTAGGGCGTGTGCGTGCGTGCGTGTGTGCGTGTGTGCGTGTGTGCGTGTGTGTGTGTTGCGTGCGTGTGTTTGTGTGGATGCGTGCGTGTGTGTAGTAAGTCTCGTTAAATCGCATTCGAAGCTGCTTCCGTGTTGCTTCAACTTGGTGTATGCTGCTTCACTGCACTGCGTTGTCACTGCAGGAGTTTCGCGCGTTGAGCGTCACCTCAGAGCGCTGGCAGCACTTTGAGTTTGTTGAGCCAGCCAACCTCACGGAATGGCTGCGCTCCATGAAACAGCAGGGATACACCATCGGTGAGTCTGCGTGTTGTACGTGTGAACAAGGCGTGTGTATATTTCGTGCATGTGCGTGAACATGTGCATATCTCACAATTCCCACTCCCTTTCTGACGTGACACGTGCCATCTCCAGTTGGTGTGGAGCAGACGGCGGACAGCGTGTCGCTGCCGCAGGTCAAGTTCCCAGAGTACACCGTGCTGCTGCTGGGCGACGAGGCAAAAGGCATCCCCGCCGACCTCCTCACGGTGCGCGTGCGTGTGTGTAATGGTGTGTGTTGTGTGTGGTTGGCAAGTGAATGAGCGCCATTGCTCAATCTGCGTGTGCCCATGTCGTGCCTCTGTGTTGGCCCGCGCGCGTGCAGGAGACGGACGTGAATGTGGAAATCCCGCAGAAGGGCGTCACGCGGTCCCTGAACGTGCACGTGAGCGCATCGCTGCTCATCTACAAATACGCAGAGCAGCACGTGTTTGTGCAGTAGTGAGCGTTGTTTGGCAGGGGCACGTGAAGCGTTTGCCACGTCATGATGAACTTTTGTTTCTTTGCTTGATTGATTGCTTGATTGCTTGCTTTGATTTGCGTGCGTATTGGAGTGGGAGTTGATACAAAATGCATTGATGTGGCAGGGAGGGGGCGGTGAGGAAAGACAGGCAAATGGAGACACACACACACACACACACACACACACACACACACACACACACACACACACACACACACACACACACACACACACACACACACACACACACACACACACACACACACACACACACACACACACACACACACACACACACACACACACACAAAACCACAAAACACCACACAAACCGCTCGTTCAAAGTTTCCCGCCGCGTCCTTCGCCACCATTCGCTCCCCACGAATTCCTGACCAACGACGACGCTACAACGATCGATATGAGCGCAGCTGTTCACGTTCATCCAACCCACTGGCATGCGGATGTTGCGTGGATGATTGGCATGCCAGCGATGGCGCGCCGATGGCTGTGCGGTTGGCTGTGCGTGTGAAGCGCCAGCGAGGTACATTTTCTCGTCTTCCACGTTGTGAGAACGCGCACCGCTTTGTTGCCACACACAACACACACAACACACAGAACACACACGCCACGACGACGACAGCGACGATGGACCAGGCGACTGTTGTGGAGAAGAAGGGTGCGCTGGCCAACGTGGCGCGGCATCCCAACGCCATGCGCATGAGCTTTCGCGAGTGCAGCACCGTCCTCATGCACAAGAAGCTGGGCAAGACTGAAGAAGGCACGGGCGACGCGGCCGATCAGCAACAGCAACAACAGCAGCAGGCTACATGCGCGGACGGCGCTGATGCCGGTGCTCGTAAGCTCACCTCGTCCCAGAGCTCCAGCAGCTCTGGCGGGCTCGTGCGCAACAAGCACGCGGAGGACACGCTGCGCGTTGCACTGGAGGACGACCCAGTTTGGAAGCCCGCAGATGGGGCCGATGACGACGACGACGAGGGCGACGAGGATGACGCATGGGACACAGCCCTGCTGCGGGATGCTTCCTCATTCAAGGTGTCCCGCTTCAGCCAGCAGCCAGACATGCACGTCGCGGAGGACAACGACGATGACACCGCGGAGGCAGATGCTGAGGCGGCCAAGGCCATGAAGTTGGCGCTCGGCGTGTACCCATGGCAGAAGCCGGATGCCGACGACAGCGGCGACGACAATGACGACGATGACGACGATGATGCCGATGGCGCTCACCAAGAAGAGCCCGGGCTTGAGAGCGAGCAGCAGCAACAAGAACAACAGCAGCAAGAAGGTGGTAGTGCTGAGCAGCAGGCTGGTGACGACGAAGAAGTTGAAGCGCAGGCCCAGGACACTGACCTTTCCAGCGATCCAATGTGGGTGGACGAGCCAGACACGACACCAACAGGTACTGGTGTTGCTGATGAGGCGACCGCCACTGCAGCAATCACCACGACGAGCACAGATACGGCACCACCAGGCACCGTCGTTGCCGACGTCACTGTTCGGCGCATTTCCGTGACCATCACACCAACGGGCGCCTTTGAGGGCGAAGTCAAGCACCTTTACGAGCGCGTGGAATCCGTGCAGGTGCCGTGCGTCAGCAAGTCTGGCGCCACCGTCGTCACCATGCCTGTCTGCTGCGTATGAGTTGTGTGTGTGTGCGCGCGCTTGTGTGTGTGTGTATGTGTGTGTGTGTGTGTGCTTGTGTGCTTGTGTGCGTGTGCGCGCTTGTGTGCTTGTGTGCGTGTGCGCGCTTGTGTGTGTGTGTGTGTGTATGTGTGTGTGCTGGTGTGCTTGTGTGCGTGCGTGTGTGTGTCCCCTCAATGTTGACCAAGTGCTTTCCGCTTTGCTATATACTTGCCGGCACGGTTCCTGCCATCCTTTTTATGCCTACCCGTAGTTGAGGGTTGTGGTGGTGATGTGGTGGTGGTGGTGTTCTGACCCAGTATAAGATTGTAACGCAGAGAAGATGGGAAGAGACCAGCAACAAAGACAAACAAAGAGGAAGATGGGAAAGGGAGAGGGCTGCAACAACGGCACAACGTTCCGCACATGGTTTCGCACACCCGTCCAACTACGCGTCCTCCAGGTGTGATATGGGGAGCTTTGCGAAGTGGCGGCAGACCCATTTTGCCTCCTGATCGAGGGAGAACCGGTTGAGGAGGCGCGCATAGTCGAGGAAGACGGCGCTCTTGGGCGGCGGCCCCGCAGCGAGGCGATCGCATGTTGCCAGTGGTGCCGACACCTGCTGCTGCTGGTGGTGCTGGTGGTGCTGGTGGTGCTGCTGTTGTTGGTCATGGGGCGCGGACGAAGACGACGCAGACACGTCAGCGGCGGCAGCAGTCTAAAGGGGGGGGGGGGCGAAGCATGTGTGAGCTGAGCAGGATACAAACGCGAGAGCGGAGAAGGAGAACCAGACAGACAGACAAACAGACAGGCAGACACACACACACATTTTGTGCACCTTGTCGAGCTCGTGTTTGCGGTGCAGGAGGAAGAGGGCAGCCATGTGCGGTTGCTGCATGGACCGCAAACACTCGACGGCTCGATCGGTGTTGTTCGTCGTCACAAAGTGCAGCGCCGCTTCGCCAAACTGCCGATGGCTGCACAGGTGCGTCGCATACTCTTCCCTGTCGGTCGTTTGTGTTGGTGTGTGTGTGTGTGTGTTGGTGTGTGTGTGTGTGTGTGTGTGGTGTGTGTGTGTGTGTGTGTGTGTGTGTGTGTGTGTGTGTGTGTGTGTGTGTGTGTGTGTGTGTGTGTGTGTGTGTGTGTGTGTGTGTTGGAGGGGGAGTGGAAAGGCGAGCACTTGAGCTGGTTGGGTGCGGTAATCTCTCCGCTACGAGCAAACGCAGCAGTAGCAGCAACGCTCATAACAACAACAACGCTCACAACACTCACGACAACACCAACAGCAGCAGCTTATGCCGCACTCACACGACAGCGTGCGCGGCCTGGGTGCTAAGTCGCGTCTTTGCAAGATCTACGGCTTCCGCCCATCGCCCGTACGCTTGCAAATACCTTGTGCGCATCCAAGACAGCGAAAAGCAGCGCAACATGAGCACAGTCAACTCGGTCACACAACATGCAAGACCTCAACTGCACAGCACAAAGGTTCTCATGCAATGCTGCTCACCTCCACAACAACGTGCAACTGTACACGACAACAACCAGACCATGAGCACCACCGTCACGCGTGCGCTTCCAACGCCGCCCCCGAGCGTGCTCATTTGTCCCTCCAGCTGCCACTCACTCACTTGCAGGCGTCGCGGATGTGTCCGATGGTGACGAGGAGATCAACGCCCTCCGTGATGCGGTCGGCAGCAATCAGATTCATTGCCGCAATCTGGAACATTGGCGGAGACGGGTGGCGGCGAGGGATATTGGTGTGAGGGAACGTCGATGGATTTAGTTATGCGCTGGATAGAGAGCCAGGTTCACCCGGGAGCAACAGAGTGGTACAAGAGCAGAAGACTAGACACACACACGCACGCACGCACACACACACACACACACACACACACACACACACACACACACACACACAGACGGGAGACACGAGACGCACACACACATGACGCGGGCACTTCGTGACAGGCACGGAGACATTGCACACACTAAGGAGTTAGGCCAGATGTGAGTTGT